>NW_020523323.1:0-223646 GCF_003368295.1 Carassius auratus | reverse complement strand
AGTCTGAGAACTTACACTCTGGTGAAGCAGTGTCTTGCTGGCATAGGCAACTACTTTCTTGTCTTGATCATGCCGTTGGTACAGGCCAGCACTGAGACATTGGTTGGAGAACCCAGCTTCCAGGTAGAATTCCTTTTGTGGATCGGGGTAAGCAAGACACTGTCTTGAGCTGGTACAGCCAGCACTGAGACATTGGTTGGAGAACCAGCTTCCTTTTGTGATCGGGGTAGCTGTGCATAAATGTCTTTTTAGTTCTTTCATGGCGTGTTCTTGAGCCTCTGACCAGACGAAAGGGCAGTCCTTTTTTAGCAGAGCTGTCAGAGGTCTGGCAATGTCCGAGTAGTTTTCGATGAACTGTCGAGAGTAATTGCATACCCCTAGAAAACTCCGCAGCTCAGGCTTGATGTTTCTGAATGGCATGAATGCGGTTTGACTGAGGTTCAATGCCTTGGGATCCGATGAGCAGGCCCACGTAGTTAACCTTAGTTCGGCACCACTGTCCTTTGTGGAGGGCGATCTTGGCTCCGGGGTGGATAGTTGGTTCAAAACATAGTCTATTTCTTCAGGTGGTCGGCCACCGTTGTGCTCTTCATGAGAACATCGTCTACATAGATCAGGTTGCCTCTCATTCTAGCGTCTGGCAGGCTTTGTTCAGAAAGATGTTGAATTCAGCTGGTGAGTTGGCGTAGCCGAACGGACACCTGTTGAAGGTGAACTGTCTGTTGCCAAATGTGAATGCCAACTTGTGTTGGTCTTCCGGGTGCACCGGAATGGTCCAGAATCCAGAGGCCACATCAAGTGTAGAGAAGATTGTGGCTCCTCTGATTCGGGTAGTTCTTGTTCTAGCTGGGTCATGGCCATCGTGACAGCGGCACCTGTTGAATTCAGTTTCCTGTAGTCAATGGTGGGTCGCCATTTGCCGTTAGGTTGAGGACGGGCCAGATGGGGGCTGAGTAGGTGCTGTTGCATGGACGGATGACCCCCTTTTCAAGCATAGATTCGATGATCTCCTGCACTGGTTCGTGTGAGGCGATGGGAATCTTGTACTGTCTGACAAAAGTGGGAGGAGCATCAGGGTGCGTAGGGATGCGCACCGTGTGGAGGTTGGTGAGACCACAGTCTAGAGAGTCTTTGGCAAAGGATTCTTTGAACTTATACAGAACTTGTCTGAGTCCTTGACGATCTGTATCGCTTTGAAGTGCATTAGCGTCTTGTAGAATTTGCTGCACTTGAGATTCAAAACCTGGGTAAGGCTCCTCCATCGGTGTGTCATCAGTCGGGTTGGCAATTGAGAGGTGTAGTAGGTTCATGAGCCTCACCGACGTTCTTGTGGGAGACTGTGTATATTGTGAGGTGTTCATCCTCGGTCAGCTCCGTCTGCACACTTGGTCTTTAGGCACCGACATAACAGATGTGATGGCAATGAGTTTGAAGGGTGCAGTGAACAATGTACTGTCTGTACTCCCTTCGGGTATCAGTGCGGGTGGAATGGGACCAATGACAGGTAGTACAAGTTCAAAATCATGAAAGTCATGGCTTACTAGCCATCCCAGCCGGTAGGCCTTGGGAATGTTGATGTCAGTTGCCGTGCAGTTGTTGAACAGGATGTAGACTACACGAGATGATACTTCAGTGAGGGGTGTGGCTTCCAGTGTGAGTCCGAGTTCCACACATTCAGGTGAGGGTTGGAAGAAACCCAGGGTGTGGTTTAAGGTTTGACCCATCGCATGTTGAGCCGAATAGCGACCCCTTTGGTGTAAGCTGGTACCACCGTTTCCTGTTCGTTGACTAAGTGCAGACTTCTGGGATGGTCTGCCCTGATATGAGGTTGTCATGGTTGATGGAAACGTGTGGCTGCAAAGTCAATGGGGCCCATACAACTTCATTAAAAGTGTCCACATGAGCCTTGAGGCGAATCAAGAGGTCTGCTCCAATGTAAACATCGTGTGGCAGGTCCGGAAGGACCAGGAAATAATGAGTCAGGCACCGATAATTCCATTTCACATGCAAAGCGCAGATTCCTCTAGCAGAAACCATTGAGGATGGGTGTGAGTTCAAAGGGAAACGAGTGCGCTTGCTGGCATAAGGGAGGTCAGGTGTCTTCTCAGTAATTGCATTGTACAGTGACAGACTAATGGCTGAGTTGTCTGCCCATATGGCCAGAATACTGTCCGTTGTTGTTATATCATGCAGCTGCAGTTCGGTTTTGACCTTGGGGCAGTAGGTATCAGAGTATTTAGTGGCCTTGAAGGTACAGAGGATCGAACTTGAGCCTTGGTTTGTTGTTGAGGCTGGATACCTATGGCTGGCTGCTGGGGTTCCCGTGACCTCTGTGACCCGACAGTCTGGCTCTGTGGGAATTCTCGTGACCTCTGTGACCTGACCGTCTGGCACCGGCGACCTGTGTGGTTGGAGGGGAAGAGGTTCTCGCACTTGAGCCCAGACTTTCAGCTGTTTGAAATCTAGTAAAGGCTCAAAGCGATCAAGCAGGTCTTTCCCGATGAGAAATGAATAATTGTTCATTGGTGAGACATAAATAGGATGTACTAGGCTCATAGGTCCGATCGTCAGGTGGATGGGAGCTACATTTCTGAGCTGGATGTCATTTTGGCTGTATGACTGCACATTCAGCTTGCAAGTGTGAAAATTTAGAGTTCGATTCTGTCTCTGAGCTTCAAATTTGAGCTTATCAAATAGTTGAGCCGAAATCAACGTGAGGTCTGAGCCTGTGTCCACAAGGGCTTCGAGTCAATTTCCTTTTCTAAAGTGATGGTTAGGTAGAGTTTCCGAGCCACTCCCTTCTCGATCAGGTTCCCCAGGAGTTTTGGTGTTGGGGCTTGTGTGTTGATCGATAAGCAGTTAGGGTATGTTTTGTGTGTTTCGTTGTGGGTACAGATAACCAAAACAGCACTTTCTGGCACCTCAGTGTGTGGGATGATGCTTTCTTGGTCAGGAGGTGCAGACGTCAGCTGGACTGAGTGGGTGTTGCTATTGTTTGATGAGGCAACAGCTAGTTCAATAGTTTCGTGGTTGACAAACAGTGTTCTGTGTGCTTGGTTCAGTTGTGGAGACGTTGGGAGTGGTGCTGGTTTCAGGCATAAGGTTTAGTCATGCGGTGTCTGGTTTATCCTTCTTGTCCTCCTTGTGAGGTTTCTGTTGAAGGAACTCTCTCAGTATTCTCAGAAGTTCTGCAGCTTCGGATGTGGCTGCACTTTCCTTTTTAGATGTGGGCTCAGCCTTGAGTTTCCAAGTATCACGTCGAGAGTGTTCCCCCTCCCGCCTCCCTGGGCTTGGTGTTCTGGAGGCTGGAGGTTGGCTAGTTCTGGGTCGCCGGCCGGCTTCCCAGGTGGCCCCCCCCTTTTGGTTATGGGAGGGGCGAGGCCGGTCCCAGGATATTCCAGAGCGGTCGTTCTGGTGCTTCGGACGGGCACCACCACCGCGACCGCGCTGCCCTCTGCTGGCTTGGAACGGTCTTGACTCTCGGTTGATGGGTGTATAACTGGGGTGCTGTTGGGCGCCCTCTAGGGTCAACTCTGAATGGGACTCAGAGACAGAGCAAATAGTTGGGTGTTTTACAGTCTTTTCTGACACAGTCTTTTGTTTGGTGTAGGCCTTATGTGCTAAATCACGTAACTGTTGCGTTGACATGCTACGCGGGCACGCTAACACTCCCAAATGGTGGCTGACAGTAGGATGGAGGTTTCGCAGAAACAAAGTTCGGAAGTTGACGTCTTCCTCCATGCCTGGTTCATTCCTCGCTCCGAAGTAGGCACGTCGCAGTCGGTTGTAGAAATTTGGTGGGGTTTCAAGTCGACCTTGCTTGAGGTCCATTGCGGTTACTAGCCCTTGGTCTGATTCTGGATCAGAGAATTCACGCACCAAAGCTTTTCGCAGTTGCTGGTAGTCCATTTTGACAGTCTCTGGTTGACGGTCTAAGAAACTGCGTACCTCACGACTGGACGTAATTCTGAGCAGGTACAATTTGTCCCAAGTGGTTACGTTGGTGACAGTTTGCAAGTGAAAGTCTATATCTTGTAAATAAGCGTGAATGTCGTGGCCTCCTGCAGGATCTGGGTTGAACGTAGGGATGTTTCTAGCCAGCTTGTCCAGTTCTTTTGGAGTTATGTGTCCGTGGCTGGTGACCCGGACTTTCTGGAAGGGTTTTCCTTCCCCCACTGCTGACAGGGGTTCGTGGAGGCTGGCTGGTGACATTTTGAAAAGCAGGCTTTCACCCCCTTTTCCAGCTCGAAGTTCTTGGCTGACACGCTGGGGTTCACTGGCCAGGGGAAACTCTGTGGAGTGTGTTTCCTCTTTCTGTTCACGTTGCAGGCTATAAGAATGTTTCAGTTCTCTGTGAACCATGTCAAGTTCATCTATTAGAGAGTCTTTACGCTGTGTAAGGTCGTGGATTTCAGCTCGGGCCATTTCCAGGTGATTTTCATAGGCCTTCACTTTAGCATCTCTTTCTTTCAGTTCGATTTCAGCCCTTTCAAGGAGAGCGTCACCTTGTCGGAGCTTTGCCTCGAGTCTCTCTCGGGTTTCTCTCTCCAAATGTTCTCTTTGGTCTGTGTCCAGACGAAGATTCTCCAGGGCATTTTGAAGTCTTTCCACTTCTTTCTGTAGTTCTGGATCTGTAGCGTTCTCTTTCTCGTGCTGGTCTTGGGTCTCGAGAAGTAGCTTATCTAGACGACTCTGGGTGTGGGCCTGATGCTGTAGGGCTTCCTCCACTCGAAGTCTCAGAGCCGCGGCTTCCTGCTCCAAGTCGTGGTTGCTCCTTTCGCTGATCCTTGCCTGGGCGATGAGGAGGTGAGCTAGGGTCCCTGTGATCCTGGCAAGTTCTTTGTGGGTGTAACTCTGCGTCGGATCGTTCGCCATCAGCTGGTCCATCTCAGTATCCAGTTGTCCCTGGCTCAAATGCTGCAGGTCACTGGTGTCCTTTGGCAGGAAGGAGGTCGTCATCGTCTCCAGCCATGTCGCTAGCTGATCCCAAGGGACTGCGGGACTGGATGCACGCGACATCTTGGCTCACTGCGGACAAGAGAAGCACAACACACACACAAAGAGGCCAATGCAAGTTCGTTCTCTGGTTAACGAGCTATCGTACGGCTATGCCGTCTCTAAGAATTTTGGCTAACTGATGCAGACAGTTAGACAGGGAGGCGGGTCCAATTAGGGTCGGCCCAAAATAGAGACTTGACAGGGGATAGCCTCGTGGGTCACCTGGTGACACCGGCTGCTCGGTTGTCGCTCTACTACTTAGCTCTCCTTGGGGTCTCTCGGTGAACTGCAAGAAACAGAATCACAACAGCATGCAAAAAGGTGAAGATAGGAAAGAGCACCGTGAAAACAAAACACCAAATAAATTGGTCTGCAATGAAATGGAATGAATAAGAACGCTAGAAGTGTTAGGTAGAGAATAAAAAAAAAATTAAGCCTGCTGTTTTTCACAAGAGTTTCTGCTAGGGGCCTACAGCACGTGCGGCTAGGGGAGTAAGAGACCTAGGAAAAGGGTGTGGCTTACAGAGGAAAATGGACCAAACACTTAACATAAATATCAGGGGGAATATCTAATATTCTGCGCCTTATAATAAGTGGATAGGTTTTATCACTTTTGGTTCACCTGGTGGAATCCAGCGGCACGGTCAGCCTCCCTGGCGCTCCCAAACACTCAACCGCAGTGTCCCTGGCCCTCCGTTACTCTGACGTTGCGCCCTCTCAAACAGCTTGTGACTTTTAACACAACCGGCAACACCAAGATGTCAACCGCCAGACAGCACTACAAAATTGGGCTGTTCCCCAGAACCCTCTCTTTAGAAAAGAAAGTGGGCCCCGATTTAGCCCCCGGTTTAGGTACTGGTCCCAGAGATTGCGTCGTGTGTCAGCTGGACTGATTGATCACCGTTGGAGTGCCAAATTGCTGATGTCTTCCACTGCGTGGCGCAAACGAACAGAGATAAGAGGGACCGAGTTTCACTCACGGCCAGTGTTGGCAACGCCGGTTGGCCCCCTTGCTCACTGGAAACCTGAGATGACTGTCCTATCACCAAAGGAGTTCTACAATCAAATACACAAAGGATGAACAAAGGAAGCTTAAAGTGAATTAAGGTTTGGTTTGTTTAATCATCAACTGAGTAAATATATATGTAGAAATGAGAGGTAAACAGCTTTACCTAATGATGATAAAACAAAAACAAAAGCTTATGATAATGATGGTAATTATCAAAATAATCTAAGCAAAAAGAGAGAGGAAAGATAAACAACAAAAAGGGCTATATAGAATAAAATAAAATAAAAAGTTGAATAAAACTATAAAAAAAAAATAATAATAATAATAAAAATTAATAATAAAAAAAAATTAAAGAGGAAAAAAAAAATAATAAAAAAAAAAATAATAATAATAATAATAAAAAAAAAAAAATAATAATAATAAAATAAATAACAAAAGACAGGAATGAGCACGGGAGAAGAAGAAGCTGGTTTTCACCACAAAGGGGCGTATTCACTCTCTGTGGCTTAACCTGGTGGGCAGAAAACTTAATTCAAATTAAAAATTCAAAACTGGTTTAAATCTAAATTTAAAATAAGCAGGTGAGAAGAATTAATTGGAAAAATCGGAATAAATGCCCTATAATACCCAACGATAACAGTAATGTATCATTAATAATTATGAAATTAATCAGAAAGGGTAAAAGTAGATGAAGCAATTCAAAACAGAACCGAAAAGAAAGAGATCAGAGAGATGCAAGCTGTGAACTGACTTAACAGGTTACTGCCACTAGATGGCTTGCTCCCTTCTAAATGGGTTAATCAGTGGTTGGGCTGAGACACTTAATTTGCACTATTAAACAATTAAATTCTAATTCAAATCATGTTTGAACCAAATTCAAAGTAAATGTGAACAAAAACAGGCAAAAATTGTCTAATGCTGAAATAATATTCGCACGAGCAAAGCTGTTAATGCAAATAATTATTGATAATTTAGACAGCTAATTCAATAAATCACAGAGAGAAATAGAGGTTAGTAATTCGAGAGCCTTATCTGAAACGGCCAGAGATGGCACTCATGCAAGCTGGAATCAGAAGACAGGGCAACTTGAAACGTCTAAAATTCCCTCTGGTGTTTAAATAGCGGAATGACAGTCAGTTACACTATGATCTAATCTCTGTGCGCTCATCAGCGCTGATTCTCTGCATCAAAATCGCAACTCACAAACAGACAAAGGTTTTATGACCCTTGAGGTGCTAAATTAAACAGCGCGTGAGGCCGGAGCTTTTCTCTAACCAACACAAGACTGTTAATAACAGATTTTGTCCATCTGTTTTACCTCCCATAAACATTTAACAACACAGCACTTATGATTTAAATGTTTTAGGTTTAAAATCGGGTAGCTAAGCCAATTTAGACCAGGAGTTTTTATCGTTTAAATTTTGAATATCACTGTGGCTCACCACGAAATTCAATAACGATACTTAATATGCAAGGCCTTTTTAACTGAATCAGAGGAACATCGCTCAGGTTCAGATTTACATATTACAATTAATAAAAGATTTCTTCATCTTTTAATTATTCATATGAAAATGTTGGTCTTCTCTTGACAGGAGACTTTTAACATTTACTGCAGTTTATTTTTATTAAAATAACAGTGACTATAGGTATTTTTAGAAACTGTTAGGCTGCTGTGCTGAACAGTTGCCTTTGTGCCAAATGAGTTCGCTCGAAGCGCGACTTAACTCACAATTCAAAAATGCGCATACATAATATTAACATCCAAAAATGCTCATGAAAATGAAAATGAATATTGCTCACAAAAACAAAGTTTGAACGCTGCCAAATTTAACTCCACCATTTAATGTAGCAACAATCACTTTCTGGGGAATAATTAACTCAAATGAAGTGAATATTCATGAGTCTATGAATATAACGTGCTTATTGCTTACAAATATTAAATTACCCAAAGAGGGAATATTTAATCATTTAAAGGTAACCTTTACTAGAATTAATTTAAGTTACTCTAGACAATCTGTTCGTCCAGCGAACTGGAAGCTAGACTTCCTTATCAAAATTCAATAAAAATACCCTTCTTACAAACTCCAAGAAATATTAATCTTCTGATCAGGAAAAAACAATATTTTCTGTGTCTGTACTACTAAGATTACTGAAAATTAATTCATATAAAACAAAGCTCGTAGCTAGATCACACGATTCAGGGACTTCGATCTCAATGAGCAATAAAACAATTCAATTCAAGCAAATTATAGGATTTAATAAAAACAGACTAAAGAGTACATAACTACAATTCACACGGAGTAAATATGAGTATATAGCAAAACGAAAATACAATTTAAACAAGGTAAATGAACAAGAATAATAATGAGATAAATGAGAGAGGGAGATAAAGAGCGAGAGAGAGAGAGAGAGAGAGAGGGAAAGTGAAAGTGAAAGCAATCTCAGCGTGGCAATTTCAAACAGTTAACTTTGCAAGAGACCCCAAGTCATTGAATGATTTCACAAACATGGAATAGCCTAGACAACCTTAAACAGCAATTTTAGTTGCGATATAAGAAAGTACTTGCTTTGATCTGGCTCTTGTGCGTAGCTGCGCTCAAATTGTCCGGTCTGTGCGGCCTCAGCGTGGTTCTTTCCAGAGCAGATGATACGCGAGCTCGATGGTTAACGCGAAGGTAAACTTTGCCAAAAGATGACTAGACTTAAGTTCGTTTGGCTCGTGAAGGCAATTGAACGAAGTCAAATATCAGCAGACAATAAAGAACAACTAGAATGAAACGAAAAGTAAAGAAGAATAACGGAGAACTTCTTGAAGTCCGGTTGCAAAGCTGGGAATCCTCTTTTCTCTCTGGCGGAATGCCCAGAATACAGGTTTCCCTGAGCTTTTAAGTAAATCTAGGTTTACACCTATTTTTTTAGTATGAGCCAATGAAGTGTAAACAAACTAAGGCGGGAAAAATCTTCTTTGTTTGCTGATCTCCGCCCACTGGTCTAATTTATGGCGATGTCAAAGTTAAACACTTTTCTTAAGCAAGATCGTTCCTCTGACACAATGCATCTTTTTGTAATTTGCTATCAAGATTCGTTAAAGTCGTGTTTTTACGATTATCCAGACACTAAGAACTATGATTTTACCAGTCCCGTATCCAACGATACAGACTTACTATTAACTAAATGCATCTAAAGTTTGCATTAAACACACAGTAACATTCATATATTCCATTATGCCGCATACATACATTTGAGCACAAAAAGGGAGACATTAAAATACATTTAGAGGTAGTTTAAGTAAAATAAGGTCCATGGGCCAGCAAAAATGCTTGTGCCTGTTTTTGAGTGTATGTGCGTCTGTTTCACTGGAATGTGCGATCAAGAAGGGGGGTTGTTTGTCTTCCCTTTTGAAGTTCGATATCGCATCTCTGGATAGTCTCCAAGGTGTTATAACTCTCATCCCCGCCAGGACATTGCCGTCATGGCGGCGCCCAGGGTGGTGAGTTATGTTGTAAGAGGGTTGTAAAACGAAAGTCCTTGTTTTTTCTTTAACTCACGTTCTGGTCTTTGAGTGTAGAATGTGTCAAAAGGGGTCAGGGTTCATTAACATGGAACAGATGGTTGAATACCATCCGCTCATTGGTGTTACAATGTATAACAGATTATCTAGCTGAAAACGCGATCAGTTGAAAACACGTAGTCAAACAGTCCAGCCACTACTTAGTTGAAATCACGTTGTAAACCAGTCCCAGGCGGACCGACTTATTTACAACCATATTTCAACGTTGAAAGACGGTAATTGTTTACTGGGTTTTAATTATTTTTTCTATGTCCCTATACGCAAACAGGGACACATCATAGACTACTGCAAACGCGAAACAGCAATAATCAACCTGTCCTCTATTTTGCTTGGGAACTAATGTGATCGGAGCTGCGTCTTCTGGAATCCTCTCAAGCGGTTGACTTCTACGTTCCGATTGGTTGCTGCCCAACCGCGTCATAGCTCATTACCATAAAGTTGCCTTGATTTAAACTCTGCTCGACGCTCTCAAAGGCCAAGTCGCGCCGCGCCGTTCCCATAGACAGTAAAAGAAATGGACACAGCGACCCCATTGGAACTCAATTGAGACAAATGAAGCCCAGTTTTAGCGTTTTTTAGCACTTCCGTTTCTGACGTGCAGACTCAAACGAAGCTTGACGACGTCAGCAACCTGTCTGCCAGATGTAAATCTTCTAAGTGGCTGTGCGTGCAAACTGCCATCGTTAATCTTGCAGAGACGGCGAGCTTGAGCGGGGAGTTCTTTGTCGTGAGTGAGCATGAGTAAGTATTCTGATAATTATTTAATTATTTTGTATAGTATTTTAAAATGTAACGCCACTACGCCATATTAAGTTAATTGCCTGCGAGCTTCTCCACCTGTCTGTACGGTAATGCGACAGAGAGCCGAGTGGTTATGACGCAACCGTTAGCCTATTTTTTACAAAAACTGTTTATACGGGGCCATAATGTAACATAGAAGGTAATGGAGCCCTTTATACATTGTCGTGTATCTTTAGAAATAAATAATGGACAAACAGAGTCTTTAAACGCCTCAGATGTAAAGTTATTCGCTGTCAAAGTGACGCCAAAATGAATGGGAGTCAATGGGAATGCTAACGCAAGTGAAGTTCTGCTAAAAGATGGCAGCCCCCACCTGACTTCAACTTCCGGTCGAGTTCCTTGCCCCTTGGCCGTTCCTCGCCACTGGTTTACATTGAAAATGAATGTCTTCCGGCCACTTTGACGCTCTCGACGCCGGCGGTGTGAATGCACAGTAATGCAAGTTTGGTTAATTGTTCTGTGCGTTACGTTTAGGGGGGCACAAAAAGTCATTTGGGGGGGCACTGCCCCCCAATGCCCCCCCTTGACGACGGGCCTGCTCCCACACACACACACTGTTCTAAGTTCGGGTCACATAATATATTAATTCTCATGATATATTGTAAGTACTAATGTAAAAATGTTTAATTATTCACACAGATGTATCGATGACCGCCAGTGATTCAGTGGACAACTGTGAGGGTGATCAGATCCACATGCCCCTGATCTTGCTTAAAGTCACCAGAAGTTACCTGCTGTGATAGTTATTTTTTATGAACCTTTACAAAGTCACCAGAAGTTACCTGCTCTAATATATATTTTTATGAACCTTTACAGTGTCACCTGACATTACCTGCTGTAAATAGTTTTTATTTATTTATCTTAATTTGATCTTTTTTTTCATCTTTAATCTCTGATTTGAAGGAATAAGTCATGTCAAGTTTGCAAGTTAATTCCATCTTGGTTTATTACATATGGAAATTAAATGTTGAAATTTTATAGGATGGTCAGTAGAAGGTGTCTCTTGCTTCCTGAAAACAACAAACACTGATAAACACATCACAAATGATTTTATACAACTTATATTAAATTATCCATGTTCTAAAAAACAAATCACAGTCTGTCTCTTGTTTAACACAACTGATTTAAAACAACTTATTTCATATAGTTAGTCTTCACCCACACCCTCTACATCCCATCCCAATTACCTAATATCCTATCCTTAACCTAATTATTCTCATTCCTGCTTATTTACAAAGCTGCAAGCATCTTGTGGAAAGCAGCAGGTCGCCTGCCTGAAACTCATCTGAAACGAGGAAGCATACACTTAAAATAAAAGGTTTGTAGTCTAGCTACAGTTATGGCACAGAATTGCTCATTGTGTGGCACCTGTAATTTACTGTGATGGAACCCAGACGAGCATCTTACAGGTCCTCTCAGCCCTGTACAGAACATGGCAAACCTAAAATACATTTCAAAGCTTTCACAGTTTTCTTATTTCAGAATCATTCATTATTATTACACTTGACGTTTATCTACAATATTCATTGTTTAGACTTCATGTACACCTACCAAATCTTACCTTTACCTCACCTTTTGCATATACACTGTGCAGAATTAAGAGGCAAGCTGATTTTCTGATCATATTTTTTGGTCAAATGTACCGATTCCAAAGCAAACCAATCTTAACTATTAATTTTGCATTTAATCTTTTATAAGTGATATATAATCTTTTTTTGGCTTGTTTTTTCTGTAAAATAAAATCTGCCTAATAATTATGCATACCTGGATTTAAGGCGTTTTTCACTTCCAAGTTCCAGCCTCCTCCTTTTCTAATGCATAATTGATAAACGTTCACTTACCTTACTCCACTGTACAATTAAGTTATTAGACAAAATACTTAGTCTGATGATGGTCATCAAACACGTTATTATACTTTTAAACATTTATAACTTCGTGTATATTAACATCACACACACACACACAAAACTAACCAGCACCATGCTGAGAGGTTTAGACAGCTCGACTGGCTGGTTGCACGTTCAATTTTAAAAAGACGAAAAAACCTTTGCTGTGTAACAGTACACGACCCACTGTCTCACTATGTAAATACTGGTAAGCCTCGGTACATTTTTTTAAAATCATTTTTCCTTGCTGCTCCATCAACTTGTCCTGACAGGGCAGTTAAATAAATAGGTTAACTCTGGCCACTTCTTCAAATCGTCTAATATTACCCACGTTAACAGCGTCGATGGATGGGACAATTTGAGACCATTTGATCGTCGTAAGACGTTTTCATCGTGCTCCCAATTTATAACATAGCGTTCTTTGTCATTTCGCCACAGTTATAGCTAGCTATAAACAATCTTACAACTACTAAACTAGTAACCGGACGTGCCGTATCGGTTTAGCGGAAGTCGTATGACAAAATGCGGAAATGTGAAGTATTAAAAGTGGGCAGGGCGGAATAAGGTGAATACGGAAACCCGTTTTCCCTCCTCTATGGCTGTGAATCATTCTCCATTGTGTATTGAAACAGCGCGTGCGCCTCTTCCAGTTGGATGCACGGTAAAACTCTCTCCAATATGATATATCCACATTATAATGCATGATCTGTAGTTAAAAGGCTGTGGATTTGCATAAAATGACTTTATTTAGTTGGAGTTTGTTGCTGTTTTTAAACGACTTACTATTGTGTGCTTGTTAGATCACACACATCACAAGGACTATGAATCGGCATCAAACGCACAATAACTGGAACAGTAAACTGTTGGACAGATATACACTAGGATTTGTGCGCTCAACATTTCTTCGCTTTGTGCAGTTAACTTTTAAATGCGCACTTGTGCAGCGCAGCGCTGCACACTGTGACTTCATGTTGCTTTGAGCACATCATTCTGCACCCGCGATGCGCATACATGCTTTGTGTGCTTTGTTTTGAAGCGTTTCATATTATCATAATTTTGCGCACTGAATGATTATTAAAAGCCTATATTTTTTATACCTAGCCTGCTCATTACATTTAAAATAAGCATAATTTAATTGTATATTATTTCTGTGTAGTGTGCACTTCTAAATTCTTGACATTAATATATAAATATAAAATTGTGAAATGTATGATTGCCTGATTGAATTTTGCAAGAGTACTAATAGTAATTTGTTTTTATTAATATGTTTAGATTTTATAAAATTACTGTGCAGATTTTTTCAAGAATTACTTTTCTGCTGATTTATACACTCATTAAGTTTAATAAAAATACATAACACATTTATGTAATATTTAAAGGTGTTAACTGTAATCTTACACTGCAAAATAATAACTTAAAAATGATTAAATTCATCACAATTGTGTAGGTATCTGGAAATTTGCCACGGTGCAAAGGCTTCGATAACCTCTCTCTTTTTTTACCATAACATGTGTTTGCATCCCTGTAGAGTAAGAACATACAAACTTTGGCATACAGTACTAATTTAGAATGCAAATGCAATCTTTTTTTTTTAAGATTATGTTTATAATTACTCTAGCCTAATGTTTAAAATGTGTCTATTACATAAAGTAATAGGTGCTTTTCTTTTCTTTTAGATATGAAGAGTAACTCAAGGCAAAAATTGAGATGGACTCAATGCAGCCTCAGATCTTGCAGTTCTTTGACCAGCGCACTGTTCCATTCTACAGCAGTAGTCATCCTCAGCAAAAGCAATAACGCACTCAATACTATCAGACCTGATCATAAACTGCAAACTTACATTGTCAATAATTGACAATAAAAACTTTCATCACTTTTTGTCAATTGTGGACAGTAAATACACTCCTGTTTGTAGACGCACAATGACCTCAAAAATCTGGTGAGCCAAAGGAAGCTTAAATCAAAAGCGCATCTTGCCAGAATAGACAATGTGTCAGTGACCGTTGACATTTGGTCAGACCATAAAATGAGGGGCTTTTTAGGGGTCACAGCAAACTGGGTTGACATTGAAAATGACAATCTGAAGCTACAGTCAAACTTCTTAGCATGTGACCGGTTCAAAGGATCACACACTGGTGAAAACATATGTGAAAAATTTCAACAAATATGTGATGAGTATCACATCAAGAAAAAGATTTCACATGTGATATGCAATAATGCGGCCAACATGAAGAAAGCCTTCACTGTCTGCTTTCCAGGACCAGAGGAGGAGGTGGAGGATAGCCTTGATGACGCAGAGATGTGGAATGATGTGTCTGTAGAGGAGCAAGAGATGATGGATAGAACTTTGAAATCACAAACCAGACTCCAGTGTTTTGCTCATACCTTGCAGTTGGTCATAGGGGATGGCCTTAAAGATACAAAATTTGCAAGTGCCAGTTTGTCAAAGTCCTCAAAATTGAGCTCATTGCTCCACACCAGTTCTTCTTTCAAAGAGAACTTTGAGTCGGAGTTTGGTCAACATGGAATCCCAGCTTCAGTGACTACTCGCTGGAATTCCACCCTGAGACAGTTAAAAGCAATCCTTGCATGTGAAAACCAAAGACTGGGTGTAGTTCTTTCAAATGTTGGCCATAAAGAACTGAGCTTCACATCACGAGAGTGGAGCCAGTTACAAGAACTTGTCCGCATCTTACAGCCCTTTGCAGAGGCCACCGATCTTACCCAGGGAGAAAAAGTAGTGACAATCAGTGCAGTGGCTCCATGTGTTCTCTCAATAAATCACCATTTAGAGAATGAAAAAGACAAAGTGTGCTACTTGGGTGGCTTTATTCATAGCCTGCAGGCCTCCCTGCCTGGGGGATCCCTCAAGGGGATCTTTGTAAATATAAGGATGGAAAATGGTGAGCATGATGCGGCAACCCTTCCCTTCTCAGACCCTCTCTACCTGAAAGCTGCATTACTTGACCCCTCCTTCCGTACCATGTGTCTAATGCATGATGTCTTGGCTCCTGATCAGACCAAGGAGGTAGTGTCAACAATGATTAAAGGTAGGTCTGTAATTAAATATTTTTAAATTTCAAATATAACACGAATTGGTCTATAAATTATTTTAGTGTAGAGGTCATGTCTGTAACTCAGTAACTATAACTTATAATCCATACATATCTTCAACATTTTGCGATGAATTTTCTGTGTTTTTCAGACCTGATTATCGAAGAGGCACATAAGACCATGCCATCTCCAGCTTCCACCAGTAACCCTGAAGTCCAAGTTGGAGAGCCAGAGGCAGGGTATCAATCTGGACTTTTCACAGGTTACCGCAAAAAAACAGAAAACCAATTCGTGCTCTAGTCCGCTTATCCAGCTTAACCACTACCTTGACCTTTGTGATGGACAGAATACTCTTCAGTTTTGGTCTATAAATAGGAATGCATTGCCCCCTTTATTTAAGGTGACTACCAGGCTTATGGCAATTCCAGCATCTAGTGCACCAGTTGAACGTGTATTCAGCCATGGGGGAGTGATAATGCGACCCCATCGCTCACAAATGACCGATAAAGTTTTGTCCAGTTTGATTTTTTGCAAATGCAATTCACTGTAATTTGCCTTCACATTGGCATTATTTTAAACTGTCCAAACATCAAAGTTTAACATTGAAGTGGTCAAGGGTTAAAGTTGTTATGGCCAAATACATAAATATGGTTTGATCTGATGCACAGTTAATATCTCCATAAATACTGAGGCATGACCTGATTTTTATTTTTTATTACAGTAAGATATTAGAAAACTAATGAAAAGCCCTAGAGTAACATGATCATAATAGTTTGTGGATAACTCTTAACAGAACAAACAATGTTAGGTTCATCACCTTTTAAAAACCACTGCCTCACTTGTACAGTAAGATTTTTTTTTTTCTGATATTAATATTCTAATTTGAGTATGCAACCCATTGTTTGGTGTCTTATGAGATGACAGTATACTTTACACTTTGAATTTTGAAAATTTTGAATGTTTTTGTTTAGTTTACACTTTCATAGGGGACATCACAGCAACATAACTATATGTAGGGCTAGCACAAGATGGGAAAAGTTTTATTAATTATTGTTTACTTGTGTTCATTTAATTTATTTTTATTTTAGAGCATTTAAAGTGCTTCTTAGCGATATTTTATCTATTACACACAAGTTAATTAAGTTATTTTTGTAACCCATCAGCCCTCTATGTCTAAAGAAGTAATAAAGAGATTTAAAAAATGTGTGAAACGAGCCTGTTTCTGACTTGGTATGACTTGATGACTAAGTTGCGACTTGACTTGACTTGACTTGACTTGACAAAGAGTATGACTTGACTTGACCCTTGCAACAGAATGACTTGACTTGACTTTGACTTGCAATGTTAAGACTTGGACTTGACTTGAGACTTGCATTTAGTGACTTACTCCCACCTCTGCTAAATACAAAGTCAATATCTCAAGTATACAAAATAATTATTAGCTTAACCTTGTGACCAAAGTAGTAGTTCCCAATTCACAGTAATGTTACTCATTAAAGGAACACAAACTTTTGTTGGAAAAAGAGTTATAGAATTAGTTCACCCCAAAATGAATAATGTTCTAATCATTTACTCACCCCAATGCCATCCAAGATATCCATGTCTTTCCTTCTTCAGTGGATAGGAAATTACGTTGATGTTTTTTTTTTTTTTTTTTTTTAAACATTTCAGGATTTTTCTTCGAATAAGGGATTTATATATATACACACACACATTGTCAATAAACATAAATATACTTTTTAAACAATTGTTCATCTTGAACAATTTTGAAGAAAGACATGGATATCTTGGATGCCATTGACATTTTCATTTTGAGGTGAACTACTCTCAACTGTTTAACTCTATAGGAGTTGGAAAATTGTCCTTCTTAAATTGGCACTGGACTGGTAGGTGACATGGAAAAGCGTCATTGGTTATATATTCGACATGGGGTTGTGGAAGGCCTATACTTAAAAATTGATTAAAATATATTACATTTATATTTGCATTTATTTCAAAACCCAGACTTTCAAACATCAAAATGTAATTTATCAAGATCTATTTGTATCAAAATGGCGGCTCGAGCATGAGATACGCGTGTCACGCTGCTCACGCAGGCAGTCTGCAAGCCTAGTCAAAGAGTATAGAAGTACATAAGAAGTACTTCTATACTCTTTGGCCTAGTGTCTAATCTAACCTGTTAACCAGAGCCGTTGCTGTTAACCAGAGCCATAGAGAAAGACCTATATGGCTCTGCTGTTAACATGGAACCTAAATAAAACTGACGCCACGCAGTGGGGGGTTAGTCTTTAACATTACACTGTTACGAGCTAATTTCAGAATCATTTTGAAAAAATTTCGATTTGACCACAGATATTAAGGGAACTGGAGCGACTACAAAATGGCTGACTGAGATTAACGTTAGACTTGTCATGAGAAATCGAGTCCGCCCGAGAAATTGAGTTCGCTTAGGACCCTGAGTGATCCCATTGGCTCAACGAACATTTAATGGGTATAATTTTTTAGCGCCTGATTACAATTCCTGCAAATTCGCGTTTTAATTTTTGTCGTTTGAACTTTGCTATAATGACCATTTATGTACTTTAAATTACATGTTTCATAGGCTAGTATATAGCCGACGCTATAGGTTGCGAAATCAAACATTTCTCGTTTTTGTTGTTGTTGTTGTTGTTCGCGTACCAGCAGAGCATAAGGCTACTCGATGTGTGTGTAAATTTATATTGTTAATCTAAATGATATAATATCACAATTGCTTGTGTGGAACTGTGTTATTGTTGTATTATATACAGATATATTATTATTTTGTGTAAAAAGATTGTTATATTAATTTTACATAATGTCAGTCTGCCTATTATATTTATACCATTAAGTATAGTAAGTGAATAATGGTTGTTTGTGCACTGAAAGTAACTAAAAATACAGCTAGATAGTTTATATAGATAGCAATGATTGTTACATAATTATAAGTTGTGTTACATCCCTAGGATGTATGTTGTTTTTTTTATTATTAATTGTTGAGGTATGTTTTCCCCACCCTTTGGGGTGTGGTTATGTATCCTATGTGTGTTCTCTCACTCTCTACCGCTCTCTAATTGATGGGCAGTTCAAATTGCCCACAGGTGGTAATCATCCGAGTGTGTGCTGCAGACTGTGCTGCTACAAAAGAGCAGAGGGAACACTGCTTGGGGGCGCGTTTGGACTGAGTTGGCTGGAGGGTCTCGCGCTGTTGGTGGACGGTGAATGGCGGGTGGACGTCAGCGCAAACGGAAACTGACTCCGTGTCAGGTGGATGGCAACAGCTGGGCTGGGAATGGTCAGGAGATGGAGGAAGGAAGTGACGGAGTAGTAAGTGAGACAGGAGAGGTGGGGAGCATTGGAGAGGTGGAAGACAGCGAGGGTAAAGAAGAGTGGAATATTAATCAAAATAAAAAGAAAAAGAATAATACAACTGACTGTGGTGAAAGTGCATCTTTAAAGTATGGTGGGGAACAAGATAAGGTATTTGTTAAGTTGGGGCAAGAAGGTACCACGTTCAGAGAGTGGAATCCGATACAACTTACAAAAGGTCTAAGTAAAGAAATTGGAGAGGTAAGGAGTGCAAAAATATTAAGAAATGGACAACTTCTGGTGTTTTGTAAAAACAAAGAACAACTCAAAAAAGCAGTTAAGATGAGTAAAATTCACGGTAAACTAGTGCAATGTTCAAAGGCTAATGACAAAATGTTAGTCAGAGGAGTCATTTCAGGCATTCCGGTAAATGTAGAGACGGATGCTATAATAGCAAACATTAAGCAGGCCAAAGTATGCGAAGCTAAAAGACTTAAAACTAAGAGATTTGGAGACATTTGCGACAGCTTATCAGTTATGCTTACGTTTGAAGGAGAAACTTTACCAGATAAGGTTTTTGTTGGTTTTATGAGTTATGTGGTTAGGTTGTACATCCCTCCACCACTTCGATGTTATAAATGTCAACGGTTTGGGCATATCGCGGCTGTATGTAAAGGGAAAAAGAGGTGTAGTAAGTGTGGAGGAGACCATGAGTATGATGAATGTGACAAAGCTCGCAATCAATGCTGCAATTGTGGAGGGGAGCACAGTGCAGCATACCAGGGTTGTGAATTTAGTAAAAGAGCCAAAGAGGTACAAAGAATTAAGGTAACTGAAGGCATTAGCTACTCTGAAGCAGTAAAGCTGGTCCCCAGAGTGAATGTAATACCAAAACAAAATGAGGGCATTGGAAATGACATAATAAATGAAGAGGATGAAGAGATAAGGAAAGACAATTTAGTTGTCAGCAAACATGATTTTGTGATTTTTATGGTTGAAGTTATCAACTGTTCTGCACAGACAACAAGTCGTACCGAAAGGATTAAAATTATTGTGAAAGCAGCTGAAAAATATTTTGGGATAAAAGGAATGGTTTGGGAAACAGTTAGGGATAACTTAAGTACAGACACACAATCTACCCAGCACAATGTTGGTATAGACTAAATGGTGGTAAATGTAGGCATAATACAATGGAATGCTAGAAGTTTAATAGCTAATGGCTAAGAATTTAAGAAATATGTAGATGAGTTAAAAGAGAAACCAAATATAATATGTGTACAAGAATCATGGTTGAAATCAGAGTTAGATTTTATCATTAAGGGATATTCAGCAGTTAGGAGAGATAGAGAAAATGGTAGAGGGGGAGGATTAGTAACTTTTATACAAAATGGTTTAAGCTATGAAATTATAAATATAAATGATAAGAATGAATCAGTTACCATAAGGATATGGACAAGTAAAGGTTCTATAGATGTAATAAATTATTATAATCCTTGTGGGAAAATAGAGCGAAGTATTTTGGAAAATATTGTGGGATCACCACTCAGTGAGGTTATATGGTGTGGGGATTTGAATGCACACAATACATTATGGGGAAGTAACAGTACAGATGCAAATGGTTTAGCTTTAGAAGAATATATTGATGATAAATGCTTGGTATGTCTTAACAATGGTGAGGGAACACGGTTTAACAGCATAAACAATACAGAATCAGTACTTGATTTAACTTTTGTATCCAGTGCAATAGCAGGTATTAGTACGTGGAGTGTAGATAAGGAAACTACAATAGGTAGTGATCATTTCCCTATTCTAATTAAAGTTGGATCAGGGACGTGTCAAGAAAGGACTAAGAATATTCCAAGGTGGAAAATAGAGAATGCGAATTGGGAACAGTTTCAGATCATTTGTGCAGAAAAATGTCTTAAACTTAAAAATGAGGATAAAGAAATAGGAATAAATGAGTTTAATAGTGTATTAGTAAATGAAATAATATTGTCAGCTGAGGAAACAATACCTAAAAGTAAAGGAAATAGGAAAGGTAAGAATGTAAAGTGAAGTGAAGTGACATTCAGCCAAGTATGGTGACCCATACTCAGAATTTGTGCTCTGCATTTAACCCATCCGAAATGCACACACAGAGCAGTGAACACACACACACACTGTGAGCACACACCCGGAGCAGCAAGGGCACCTAAGTCATGGTATTGAAGGTGGAGAGAGAGCTGTACATGCACTCCCCCCACCCACTATTCCGTCCGGCCCGAGACTAGAACCCACAACCCTTCGATTGGGAGTCCAACCCTCTAACCATTAGGCCACGACTTCCCCAAATATTGATGGTGGAAGTTGTGCCATGGTGGAATGATGAGTGCAGTAAAGCAGTTAAAGCAAGAAACAAAGCTTTTAAATATGTTAAGAAATATCATTCTCAGGATGCTTTGATAGAGTATAAAAGAAAGCAGGCAGTAGTTAGGAAAACAGTTAAGACACAAAAACGCAATTTCTGGAGGGAGTTCTGTAATGATATAGGAAGGGATGTGAAGTTATCTGACATATGGGGAATGATAAGGAGGATGGGAGGAGTTAGAAGGAATTATGAATTACCTGTATTAAATAGTGGTGATAAAGTGGCAGTTACTAATTTAGAAAAAGCTGAAGTTTTAGCTCAAACATTTAGGAAAGTGCATAGTTCTGAGAACCTCACTAAGGAAGCACAAGTGAACAGAAGGAAAGTTTTAGAAAGTTTCCCAGATGTTTTAAAAAAGAAAGGAGATTCGGGAAATCCATTAGATGTACCTTTAAATATGTTTGAGTTGAAAAAAGCAGTCCTTAATGCAAAACAGACTACTCCAGGAAAAGACATGGTATGTTACAAAATGGTAGCAAATATGACAGATGGGACATTAGAAATAGTACTAAAATTTTTTAATAAAATTTGGGAAATTGGTCAGCTTCCATCAGTGTGGAAACATGCAATTATAGTACCCATTTTAAAGCCAGGGGAAAAACCCGTCTGACCCGTCTAGTTATAGACCAATTGCCTTAACATCGCAGTTGTGTAAAATAATGGAAAGAATAATTACAGATAGAATGACCCATTATTTAGAAAGCAATGACCTTTTTTCCCCATATCAGAGTGGGTTTCGTAAGGGGCGAAGTACAATGGATTCATTATTATGTTTTGAATCCGATATTAGGAAAGCGCAGACTAATAGGGAGGTGGTAATAGCAGTTTTCTTTGACGTAGAGAAAGCATATGATATGCTTTGGAAAGAAGGGTTATTAATTAAATTACAACGATTAGGAATTGGTGGTAAAATATACAATTGGATTTTGGATTTTTTGTTTAATAGGAATATTCAGGTAAGAGTAGGTGCAGAATTTTCTGAGATATATACAGTAGAGAACGGAACTCCACAAGGTAGTGTATGTAGCCCATTATTATTCAATATTATGATTAACAATATATTCTCAAATATTGACCAGAAAATTGGAAAATCCCTGTATGCTGATGATGGAGCATTATGGTTTAGAGGCCGTAATGAATCTTACGTTAAATCAAAAATGCAAGAGGCAATTAAGGAAGTGGAAAAATGGACAAATAAATGGGGATTTAGATTATCAGTGTCAAAAACACAAGTCATATGTTTTTCAAAAAAGCATAAGATCACACCAGTATCCTTAAAATTGTAGAGTCAGCCTCTTGAGCAAATGAAGATTATTAGGTTTCTTGGGATGTGGTTTGATGAAAAACTGACATGGAAGATTCATTTGGAAAAAATGGTTAATAAATGTAAAAAGATTGTTAATATCCTACGCTGTTTATCAGGACAAGCATGGGGAGCAAGTAGGGCACCCTTAAAAAATATATATTAGGCACTAATGAGGTCTGTCTTTGATTATGGGTGTATAGCATATATGTCATCAGCAGAGTCTAACATCAAAGCTTTGGATGTCATGCAAGCTCAGGCTCTAAGGATATGTAGTGGATCTTTTAAAACATCCCCGGTATCTTCTATGCAAGTGGAAATGGGTGAGATGCCTTTGAGGATCAGAAGGATACAACTGATGTTAGCATACTGGATTAATGTGAAGGGACAAGTTGATAGCCACCCAACTAAAGCTATCTTAAAAGATTGCTGGGAACATGGAAAGTCAAAAGTTTTGGGTGGATTGGCGATGCGAAAGCTGAGAATATTGGGTTACATAAATTACAGTACTGTTCAACGGTTTCAGTCCCTCCTATTCCGCCATGGTTTTTCCCTATACCAGATGTAGATTTAGGCATTCATAAGAAAATAAAAAGTAAGTCAAAGGAAGTAGCAGTGAGGGATATTGTTAAATATTATCTGGATATGCATTTCCCTGAAGACACATTCATATTTACAGATGGTTCTAAGGATCCAAAGACAGGACACGCTGGGTCAGCCAGTATATATTCCAAAGAATGGGGTAATATGTCAGGAAAGAATAACAGATAATTTGTCAGTATACACAACAGAGCTGGTTGCAATTTTGTTGGCCTTGGAATGGGTAGAGGGAAATGAGTTAAATAACTCAGTGATTATATCTGATAGTTATTCAGCTTTAGAAAGCATAATAAATGGGAAATCTATAAGAGATGATATAATTCATAAAATTTTTATGGTTTTGCATAAGTTAAATGCAAAGGATTTAAAAATCAGGTTTCTCTGGGTACCTGCACATGTTGGAGTGAAAGGGAATGAGGAGGTTGATAAACTTGCAAAACAAACACTGAAACACAATAGAATATTACAAGTTCCATATAGTAAATCTGAAGCTAAAACATTCATTAAAGCATATGCAAGATCAAAATGGCAGGAGTATTGGGTGGATGAAGATAAAGGAAGGCATTTATATAATATACAATCAGAAGTGGATATAGGAAGGACAGAGTGTAGGAGTAGAAGAGAAGAAAGTAATTACATTATTAATAGGACACATGATAAATAGAGTAAGACAGACAGACAGAATCAAAGTGCGAGGCTGAGGTAAACAGACAGGTTGCTGGGTCTCCGTTGAGGACACGTGTAACTGTATTAGCATTATCAAACCGTGGAAATGTTTTATGATGCTGAAGTGATGTGTTCTTTGATAATGCGCTATGAGTGCAGATGTTTGCGTGAGACACAGAGTTGGTGAAAGGTGGAGTCTGAGACTGGGTTTGATCTCGGCCTTGTTGTCATCCTATAAAAGTCAGTGTATTAAAGTCCAGACGCCTCTCAGTCATAAATCATTCATCAGCTGACTCGCTCTCTATCACACACTCACAAACACACTCACGACACTATTGATGAAATTATGAAGAGACGGCCACCGTGGCTGTGAAGAAACAGCTAAAAGAAAAAGCAGAGAATATCTTGAGAATAATACAGGGAGCTTTAGCGGAAAAAATGTGTTAAGCTTTCAGCTTTGCAATAAATCTATAATGTTTGTGTGTGTTGTGTGGCAGTAATGAGTTTGAGACAAAGAACTGTTTTGTGAATGTCGAAAGCCATGATTGTGTCTTCATTTTGAATGCTGGTCCTTTTGATCGTGGAACGATCTTCTTTCAGTCCGTCCTAAACCCGCTGAATTCATGATTTCTCCTGTGGCACATCATTTATATTCCATGGAAAATTCAGGGTCCTTTATATTAGTGATCATTTTAGACACCAGACAGTCTGCATTTATTAGCATTGATGAGTTTAAACTGGACAGTACTCCCTCTCTAATTAGCAACATTGACGATCCATACAGTATATATGCATGTGAGTGAGTGAGTGTGTGTGTGTGTGTGTGTCATTATATGGTCAGTGCTGGGATTAGTGTTAGTTGGCCATCTTTCTTTCATCCACACACTTGGATAATTAACACTAGCTTACAAAATGAATTAGCTGTCAGTCCATTCAGTCATCTAACTGTAGCTTTTTTTTCTGTGATGTGACACTGAAAAATAGCATCTCTGCTTAGAATTTTCAACTGATGGTAAAGAGATCTCATGCTCTGAACTAACAAATATCTCTTTTGAACTCTTTCCAAGAGAAAAGGTGTGACAAATTTTGGACATCTCAGAGAATTTTCACAGTGTTTTAGGGGATTTGATTCATTGTAGAGTTGTTAAAAGATAAATAGAATAATATCACTGGGATTTGTCACTGTTTACATACAGTGAACTAACGATAGTGAACTAATGTTAAGTACTATTTTTTAAATAAAATCAAATTAAATAAATTAAAGTTACATTAAAATTATTTTTTATTTGTTGAAATGACATGAAAATTGACATGAAAATTGATTTAATTCAGTTCAATTCAAGTTTATTTGTATAGCGCTTTTCACAATGCAAATCACTGCAAAACAGCTTTACGGAAAATTAAAGTTTCTACATTATATTTATTAATCGCTTATTAGTGGTGACTATCTCAGGTTGAGGTCCATATGGCAGAAATGTACGGTAAAAATCAAGCAGTAAGTTAATGTCATGTAATCAAACAGACAGTGAACACTGTTAACAGCAATGATTATATGCTGCGATCAAACTTATGGCAAAATTTGGTCTTGTCTGAGGGGTTGGCATCATCTTCTATGGGTTGGTATTAAAAATGTAATTAAATTAAAAATGTAATTAAATTTGGTGCTTTACCATACTTTAAAATTAAATAAAATTAATGAACAAAGATTCAATTTAGAACATTAATTTACATATATAAAAATATCAAGTTAGATGCTTTATAATACCTTGTTTAAAATTAAATAGAATAAAACACTTTAAAATTGTATTGAAAAAATTTAATTCAATTGAATTAAATTAACTTTGGTACTTAATGATACTTCATGTTTAAAATTAAATACAATAAAAAATTACATTAAATTATTTTAAAAATGGAATTAAAAATGCAATAATATGAAATTTTGTACTTTATGATACTGCATATTTAAAATTAATTCGATTTATTTTATTTTTTTTAACTTTGTGTTGCAGGAGAAAGAGAAACTTTACGTCGAGCTGAAACACATCCTTGCTCGGCAGCCTGGTCCGGAAGCAGCAGAAAAACTACAGCTGTATCAGCGAACACTGCGGGAGAAGACCAAACAACTGAAGGTCCGTTAATACATTTCTTCTTGTGTTTCTTCGATATGTCAGCTGGATCCCGCGTCCCACCCGCTGAGGGCTTTGTCTCACATAAATCATTCCTCCTCTCACTCCTCTCCCATCATTTTCATCTCCTTATTCCCCCTCTCACCATGAATAATTAGTTACTTCACCACTTAATTAAGAGTTCAGCTCCATCTGGAGACAGCGACCACTAATGTCATTTTTAATGAGTCGGTTCGGTTTAAGCTGCCTCGTCCTGTTCTATTAACTAGGCAAGAAGCAGAGATGAGAGCAGTTAAAAACTTATGAGTCTCTGCTGAGCCTTCGGTGACCTTATAATATCCAACTGCCATTGATATACGCTGATCTTTGAGCTGCGTTTTGATCAGGATGATCAGGATGATGAATAGGATCCAGGAAACTAGCCCTGGATCTGAAACCCAGGCTAACCATCCTCTGCAGTCAAGACAGTAGAAAGTGCTCCATTACATTCGCCATTCTTTACAAAAATGGACGTAACAGACTTTAAAGACTCAAAAGTCCTTAGCTCGGCAGAAATTCAGAGCTGATCTATTAGAATATCTGCAGTGTGGAGTATAAAACTCTCTGGCGCCCTTGAGCTTACAAATAATGGCCCGAAGGTAGGCATAGGGAGGTTTGGCTTTCTGATAATTTATTGCCAAGCTTAAAATGAGTTACGCACCGCGAGCATCACTGGCAAAGCTTTAAATAAACAAAGCTCAGCGTAATTAACATTAGAACAGAAGCCTTACTAATGAGCCAAACAGAAAAATCATCCCATTCTCTGTTTTGATTGAAGCATGTCCTCCCGCTCCAGCCTCCTTTAGGAAATTAACATTAATTAACACCGGTTTTTTGACTCTCCACGCTTGCTTGGAAGATGTTTCCAGAGTTTTGTCTTTGTAAAACACCCAGTAGTCTGAATATTATTATACGCCGTATGAAAAGCTCACAAGAGATGAAGTGTTTTGTTCATTTATTCAAAATGTGCCAAAAGTGCACTTTTTTCTTTAAAAAGTTGATTAAACAATGTTTATTTTTGGGAAATAAATAAATAAGCAAAAATAATAATAAATACAAATTTTAAAAATCTATAAAAACAAAGAAAAAATGGTAATGATAAAAATGTGCGGCAGACTTGGAATTGATTACATTTTTAAAGTTGTTGTTATTATTATAATTATACTTTGTACTGTGTTTTTATTTTATATATATATATATATATATATATATATATATATATATATATATATATATATATATATATATATATATATATATATATATAAACAATAGTAATAACTTGTGGTACTTTTTAATTGATATATATATATATATATATATATATATATATATATATATATATATATATATAAACAGACTGCCATATATATGCAATATCTTGCAATAACATGATATTAATTATTGGATTAATTATTTTAATTATTTATCATTTGGTAAAGATATTGCATATATATTACGGCAGTCTGTTTATATATATATATATATATATATATATATATATATATATATATATATATATATATATATAAATAAATTAAAAAGTACCAAAATTTTTTACTATTGTTTATTGCTAAACAATTATTCTAACAAAAAATACTGATTTGGAATTGATTTATTATTGACTTGTTGACGTTTTTCAAATGTTATTATTTAATTAATCTTATTTTATTTAATTTAGTTATTTTATTTTCAATTATTTATATTTTATTTTGCAAATTGAACAACATTTATATAAAAAAAATGTTCAATGAGCAGAAACATTTTGAATGCCTGTCATGTGCAATTATCTTTGCAAATCATCCAATCCAAAGCCAGCTCTGCAGCAGAGCACATCCGGGATTTCTTCATTTATTACTTCCTCTCTCTTCCTCCTTCTCTTTAGCATCTCTCTTCTCTCTGTTCCTTTGATTACTGAGCTCTGGGCTGTTGGGTCACCTGCACTATGTGGGTGGTTTGGAGCACATTGGATGAATGACAATTAGAGCTTGACTGATATGTGCAAAGATTGACGGAGATCAATGAGATGCCGCAGAGGAAATCACTCCGTTCCTTGCTCGGAGGAAGAGATGAGGTGACCGTGTCAAGCCGAACACATCCTCAGTGATAGATCACAACTGTACAACTAGGGCACATTTATAGCAAAGAGGTGCCCACTGAAGGGTGAGCGCAGCTTTAGGAAACATTTCAAAGTAATTGACAAATGGGCTCTTAGACGCTTTGCAGTATTTTGATGGTTTGCAACATAACTTGAAGCACAAAAACAAAGAACTGCTTGAGGCTGTGAGATACAGTGTTTTACCGTGATTATGTGGAGCACCTAATCTTCACCTGAAGAGAAGAATGAACTACTTTCATAACTAAAAGCATTAATGTTCAGTATATAATAATATGAAAAAAGATTCCAGTGAAATTAATAAAAATAAAAAAATGTTAATCACCAAACAATTAATTTGCAAAGCAATATAGTTAATATGTAGGCCATTTCAGCTCTGAATTAAACTAATATATCATATTTGTTTTAATTAAATTAACCAAATTTTCCTACTAATTTTTTTTCTCTCTTTACAAAATCTCATTGTCCAGATACCAGATAAATCTATTTTCTTTTTTTATTAAAATATGCTTAAATTAACTTAACTGGAACAAATGATTATATGTACTGTACCATTGCATATAATTAAATTATGAAGGTTTTTGTGCACTTGACCTGGTTAATGTTGCCAGGCAAGTTTGAAGCAGCCAAGTGCATAAATATAGAATTTACAAGTCAGGATACTTTAACAGTTTTAAAAGTTTAACATATCTTTTCTTTCACAGGTCTTAACAGCAGAGCTCAACATGCACGAGTCCCAATCAGAAGACTACAAGTATGAGATCGAACGTCTGGCCCATGAACTCCAAGAAGTCAAGAAAAAATACCTCGCACAGAAACGGAAAGACCAGGAGCACAGGTGAGAAAGGAAGGCCTAAACCCAAAAATGACAATTCTGTCATCATCTACTCACAATTATGATGTCCTTCCAAACCTGTATGACTTTCTTCTGTGGAATAACAAAAGACCACTTTTTCAATTTACAGTAAATGTGGTCTAAAGCATTCAAGCTCAAAAAAGGATGCAAGAGCAGAATTATAAAAGTAGTCCAAATGGCTCATAAAAGTCTAAAGTTGTATAGACCACGTTTATGATGCTTGTGGTGCTTTTGCATGCTTTTAAAAAGCTTGAAAGCATCAGTCACCATTAATCAGGGTGAGTAAATGATGAGCGAATTTTCATAAGTGTCTTAAAGCAACCATGTGCCAGTATTTGAGTGTATATGTGTTTGTGCATGTGGGTTCAGGTGCAAGACGTTAATCCCAGATCAGCATAAAATGTAACGTTTTACCCAATGTGTAAATCAGACCAGCAGAAAGCACTTATAGTGTTTGGATGTGTGTGGTGTCTGTGTATCCGGATATTTCATGGTCCTGACAGCAAACGACCTTCGATATTGCCAACAAGCAGACAAGAACAGCACCCTCTGACACGGATGAAAATGATACCCTCAGATAACGGTGAGAAAGGAAAAAGGCATTTGGAGAGAAATCAATGAGCCAGTGAATTGGAAAGATTTCTCTCGTTTCGTCTCTGTGTTCTTGGGAGCAAATCGTGACACTGAAAATTACAGAGTGATGCAAAATCGCTTCTGTTACTCGCTGATTAGTAGGACCCTGCCAGATTCCACTGCTATTGGCCTTCGATCTAATGAAATTATGACTAATCGTGTGCTATTTTGGAAGCATGTATGTTGTTTATCCTGGGGAGTCTTATTTTCTAACGCAATTGTTTGGGAGAGAATGTTTTTAGGGGGGTTGACGATTGATTTGTATGCAATCTTCTAAACACTACTGTTACCCATACAGTATACACACTTGTCACATCAGCCCACTCTTTCTGTCCCACACACACACACACACACATCCTTTCAGAACACACACATTGGGCCTTATTTCTGAAACACGAGCAGAGCAAATTTGTGTGTAAACCAATTCTTACGATGTTGAATTGAATAGGACAATTTATGTAAGCATGTTTGTACAACGACAAATCAGTTCTGCAGGTGTTTCTTGAATAAGGCCCGTGCAATGTAGGTTTCTGCCTAAGATATGTGATAAAAAAAGAAAAGAAAAGTAAAGTAGTTTTTCATACCATATATATTGTAACTAGATTCACTGGTTACAAAACAAAATAGAAGTGGACAAGGCTTTCTTCAGTTAGAAGTTGGCACATCTATGGCAACAGACACAGACTGCATGGATCTGATTGGCCGGTCTCTGTCGCCTGGTTTAGAAGCACAACTGCTCTACTTCCTGTCACATCACAGAATGTCCAACTGTTTTAACTGGACAGCTTTCAGACTTCATGGTCGACCAGTAGGAGTCTGAGGAAAATGCCTGTTTGCCTTTGTGTGGTGTCTTAATAAGAGTGAAATGAATAGCATCCATCATCTCTGCTGATCTACAATTTCATAACAGTATCCCAGAGAATGACTTGATTTATAATTGAGATATATAGGTGAGTTAATGATTTACTTTTCTCTATCAGTCCTCGCAGTAGATTTATTCAGTGCATTTGATCTGTCTATTAATCAAAGTAATGAAGTAGAAATGCGCATACAACTGTTGAAAAAAAGTTTGCGATCGGTAAATGTTTTTAGAAATTTCTTTCAGAAATCATTTTACAACCCTGATTTGGTGCTCAAACAGCATTTTTTTTTTATATATTGTTAAAGGGGGGGGGGGGGGGGTGAAATGCTATTTCATGCATACTGAGTTTTTTACACTGTTAAAGAGTTGGATTCCCATGCTAAACATGGACAAAGTTTCAAAAATTAAGTTGTAGGTTTGAAGGAGTATTTTTGTTCCAAAAATACCTCTTCCGGTTTGTCACAAGTTTCGGAAAGTTTTTTTCGAGTATGGCTCTGTCTGACGTTAGATGGAGCGGAATTTCCTTATATGGGTCCTGAGGGCACTTCTGGCGGAAGAGCGCGCGCTCCCGTAGAGCAGAGCAGAGACGAGACATTCACTGATCAGAGCGAGAGCGAATTGTCACAAAAGAAGTGTGTTTTTGGTTGCCAGGGCAAGACAACCCTGCACAGATTACCAAAAAAAAAACACAGCATTAAGGGACCAGTGGATGGAGTTTATTTTTACAGAGCATCAACTGTTTGTGTTTGCACCCTGCATTTCGAAGATGCTTGTTTTACAAACAAGGCCCAGTTTGACGCCAGATTTGCACATCGTTTATTTCTTAAGGATAATGCAGTCCCAACAAAAAAGGGTCACGATCGTGTGTTGGAACCGCAGGCGGTGAGTAAAACTGCTTCAAATATCTCTGTGTTGTTAACTTAGCTATCGGCGCGTAAGCACATCAAGTAAACAACATGCGATGTTGTCATCAAACTGCACTTTCCACATGTACAGCTAAAAAAAAAACCGCTAAGCAAATATATACAGTTTCAGTACATACCACATAGAGACGTCCTTGCTGCTGCTGCTCTTGTTAAATTTCAGCCTCTGGATCTGATTCTGGATCATAAATAAACGGCAGAATCTGACTGCTAGCCATGGTTTGTTTTGGTTGGTTTTGTCCTCACGGTAATGTCACAGCTTCCAAACGCTCTCAACGCAAAAGCCTACTGGCGCTCGTGATTCTTAAGCTCCGCCCACACGTCACGCCTCCAACCGGTCGTGTTTTTCCGGGAAAAAACGGTAAAGACTATCTTACTCTTATGAATATAATAAAACTAAAGACTTTTTGGAGTTATGAAGGATGCAGTACTACTCTATAGGTACTCAAGATTAACAGGATATTGAGTGAAAACGAGCATTTCACCCCCCCTTTAATGTTGAAAACAGTTCCACACGAAAACTGTTAGAAACTGCTTAATTTTTATAATTAAAACTGTGGTATTTCTTTGATAATTAATTTAAAATAGAGAATCTTTTGTAATGTTATCATTATTTTTACTGTAAAGTTTTGATCTGTTTAATGTGTATTTGCTGACTTTTTTTTTTACCACCACACCACCCAAAAAAATTAAAATTCTGACCTCAACAACAATGTACGCAGGAATATTCTAAAAAGTGAAAATGTTCTAAGAAGTATTAATTTTTCTGTTAACTTTTACTTCCTCACTTCTTAAAAAAAGAAAACAATTATTGGTACTGTTACAAGCTTGTTTAAACCAGTTTTCTTTTTCCGCAGGGCTTGAAAATCTAAATATAAGACAATCGATGTGAGCCTTAAATGTGTTTTTAAATAAAAATAAAAAAAAAAGCTTTTTGGCTTTATAAACGTGAAATGCTGATGAAGTAATGTGCCATGAGATTAGGTTCACGTCTGCCACTATCCTTTTGCATATTTATCAGATATAACAAGAAATACGAATACCCTTGTCCATTTTAACAAGGTGCCATTTAGTTAATATGATGTTCTTGCAACAGTTTTTTTTTTAAACTTCACACCAAGCATGATAACTATAAAAGTGAAAATAGAGTTCTAAAAATCATTCAAAGAATAGTCCACAAAGTACACGCCACAGTTAAAACGATAGAGGCACAAAGAAACAATATCGTTGGAATCAGTTTCAAAGTGATTTTTTTTTCAGCTGATGAATGATAAAAAAAATTGACAGCTAATCAGAATTCATCCTACTATAACGGACTTGAGAATTTAAAGCGGCTGTTGAGTGTGTGCTTAGATGCTAATATGGTTATCTTTATAGTTATCATTCTTGGTGTGAACAGCTTTGAACTCTTTGTCTAGGCCAAGCACAGACATCACTTCCTCCTCTGTTTTAAATTCTCCTGGCTGCATGTTTAAACATCGTACTTAAGCCTTTCTGATGGGCAGTATATTGATTTCCTTTCCCCTCCTCCTCTGACATCTCGTGAGCTCAGACCAATGACTTAATTCTACACAAATCCCACATCACTGTTTTCACAGCAAAACAAGTCATTCATAAACAATGGGGAAGGTCTTGTTTTCCTCACACCAGCGGATGGATGAAGACATTTAGCTGAAGGACAGAGGTATTTAAGGAGAGCACTACAAGTGATTCAAAGGCCATTTGAGACAAAACAGCTACTGTACACTGAAACAGCTCTGTTAAAAAACACTAACACCTTGATATCGAACTGAATCTTGACTAAATTAAACCATTTTTTAAAGTGGTTTAGTCACTAAAAACAGTATTCACAGCACAGTGCTATCAGTGTTATGGAGTGATTGTGCTATGAATGTATTTATTTACGCTTTGTTAGTAGCTTTTAGCTTTTTATTTACTAGCTTTTAATTATTTAGTGAAATGTATTTGTATGGAGCCCTAGACAAGACATGTGGGGGGCTTCGGAATTTCAGTAATTTATTTATTTTGTATTTATTTATGTTATTGTGGCCATGTTGTAGTAATTTGTTCCTTAATCTTAATTTAACAAGGGAATGAATTAATTAAATGTGGCCAACAAATTATTAATATCTATTTTTCCCCCACATGTCATGTGCAGGACTCCATGTAATTCACTTTCATTTACTAAAACTGTCAATTGTGTTAAAATATTGGAGAAAAACAATGTTTATATTAAATCATTTCTATAAAATAATATGTGGTTTGATAACGCTGAATGCTACATGCTATGCATTTTGCATTTTCACATTTTCAATTTACTGGGTGAGACCGAGATGGCCGTGTTTCTTGAAATAAGACAGGAGATGAGTGGAACACACACACGGCATCAAGGGAGCAGAAATCTGCTTGCCTAGCTTGTTTGAATCTCTCTGGTTAGCGCATGTTGCAGCCCGTCTACATTCGTAATGGGCAGAAAATCTTTGATGGCTTAGAGCAGCAATTATAGCAACATCAATGAATAGATTTAGATGGGTCAAAACGAGTCGATGGATTGATTTTGATGGTTAAAAGGTTGAATAAATAATGCAGGACCTTTGTGTGTAAATGTAACTGACCAGTAGATTTCCATTAAGCTTAATACAGTTGGGTTCAAAAACCTGAGACTTTCTCATTTTCACACTCTTTTCCCCTTTGCAAATTATATTATCAGCCTGAAAACACAATTTAGAGTTAAAAAAAACAAAACAAAAAATATGAGAATTTCTTCGTGTTTGGTACAGTATGTCCTTGTCTTGCTTAAACAGCAGCAGCACTCCAGCTGACATGGATACAGTAAATTTACTCCTGACTAGTGACTACTGTCTATAGCAGATATTGTATGTAAAGCTCACTGCCATAATGGCCTCATTGCTGTTTGCATTGGAACAATCTACACTGAATTATGCATTCACACATTTATAATTTTAGCTTTTGGGGAGTTTGGGGAATGGAAAAGGTTTAAACTCCAATGCATATGTTGTGAATGGCATTTCAAAGAATCGACAAAAGCATTATAAAGTAAATGGACACTGACACTCCCTTTGTTCCTAATAGCAGTCTCTTGCTGATCAAAAGCTTGGCGCTGTGTAATTTTGCTCCTTATGTTAATGATTGCATGGTTGCTTTCAGGACCAAATGAAATTCCCCTAATTAATTTTAGATTAAAAATAGTGGCCCCAGCCTTTTCCCCTGCTATCAAATAATCTGTCAGCATGGAGCAGAAGCTAAAGCCACTGTGTTTTTGTTTTGATAGGTTCAAGTGTGTTTACTCTTCTGTATTCTTTCCTGTCCTGTTGGGTTTTATTCTCTATCTTTCACTTAAAGGCTTTTATGCTTCATGCTATTGTTTTCCATTAAATGTCTTTTGTCTTTGTCTTTTTTTTCATTTTCTCTCCTTCGCTTTTCAGATGTGCTCACAGACCATTTAAAACTTAATCTCGACCAACCCTTTCTGTTCTCTCTGCTTGCGTGGTTCAGCTCTACGGAAGTGTGGTAACTGGCTCCATCTGCTCCAAAACTCCGGAAGCCATTTTGGCTCGCTCAGGACATTTGGATTAACTGCTTTAACCACACAATTGTGTATTTTTATAATACACCTTGGCTTCATGCAAAAGGTGCTACCTACTTGTAAACATGAACACTTGGCAAGCTGGTGCCGTGTCAAAAGTAAGCTAGACGCCCGCAGACATGAATGACTTTTTTTTTCTCTGATGTTACTAGATAGCATAGCTAGTATCTTACCATTCATCTAGATTTTGAAGAAAGGTTTAAGAGCTAATCTTTAATAATAATAAGAAGAAGAAGAAGAACAAGAACAAGAACAACAAGAAGATAAAATCACTGTAATCTACTAACTAAGAGTACATAAATCCATTAAATAAAGAAATAAATAAATGTAATATAAAAAAACAACAACAACTGTGCAGACATTTTGCTCTTTTAAGAACTAATCTGAGTAGAAGTTAAAGAGTAATCTGTTTTACCTTTTGGATTCAATTTGCTGTTCAGTACCACTATTTCAATGTACACTTTCATGCTTTTTTTTTTCCAGATCACAAATTTTCTTTTTATCATTGCTGGAGAGCTCATAAGGTTGGACATTTAAGTCCAAAGTAAACATTGCAAAACCACAAAATAATTGTCAAAATTGGAGTGGGTGGCAATGCAAGTTTCTGTATTGAACTGCAGAACCACACAAAGGATTAACAGTCAACCAAATTTAATTTTTATACTGCATTTATAGAACCCTTAAGAACATGTTGAGAGCAAAGCAAATAAACACTGTTTGCTTCTTTCTTGTCTCCTAGGGAAAACACGTAATAAGCTCCAAGAATTTATTTCAATCTATTGATTGAATAAGGCCTAACAGACCGCACATCGAAATAGACTTCGCTTTCCCCCTCTCTCTTTCAAAGAATTGTAGGCCGTTTAAACCAAATGTCAGAATGGCAAAAACAAGAGATCAATAGTAATTAGGAATATTTTAATGCCATTGCTTGATGTCTTAAATGTTATATGAAGTTTTTAGTTCTTTTTATTTCGAGGTTTTGGGACAGTGAAGTAATATTACTCAAAGATTTCTTTTAAATCAGAGCACAGCAGAAGAAATAAACTTGTGGTGTCAATTAACGGCTCAGTGTCCCTAGACAGCATTGTATCGCAAGCCATCAATATTTCGCTAACCACTGCAAAACAAACAAATCACTTTAAACATTTTAAACTTTCTGACTGGGCCTTTAATGTTGCCTCTCATCAAATCATTCATTTTCTGCCTTTTTTTTTTCTTGCTTACTGAATGGAACCAAGAGAAATGTAATCACAGCTGGCTCAGCTTGTAAATTCTCTGTTTCAGATGACGTGCGATGAATGATGGCGTCTTGATGCCTTCATTTGAAATGAGAGAATAGACAGGAGGCAACAACGCACTGACAAGTTCACAATAAATTGCATGCAAATGAGGACATGTGGATTATTGCATTCTGGGTAGCGAGTGAGATGAGCAGCACTGGTAGCCATGTTTATGAGGTGTGATGCAAACAAGAGGAAGTAATGAGAGTTGATCAAGCGTGACAAGGTGCAGAAACACTCAGCGTGCATATAAGCAAATGCGCAAATACAGCCCTTCAGGAATAACTTCTTGGCTCATAGTTGAGTGAGCGCTTACTGACTGGAAATATCTTGTGGAGGTTTGGTTGAGAGCGGAGTCGGAGGTTTTAAATAAGAATTACTTTACTTGTAAGACTTTCAGCTGCCACAGTTTTGTCAGTTTCCTGACAAGTTGTTTTTGTTTTCCTTCTGTTTTGGAGCATTTTAGAGCCTTTTGACTTTGTTGGAATTCACATTGATTTCACAAGATGTGGACACAAGAATATGCTCTTTTATATGCAATTCTTTAGGCTCGCCCTTGGAGTTTAATCACAATTAATTGTGATAAATTCAGCAGTCAGAAGGTATTAAAAAAATGATTAAAAAAAAAAAAAAATCTCACTGTATATTTAGAGTGGTGGTTCTCTAAAAATAATGCCACCCATTAGATTAATGTGTAATTTTGTGTAGTTTAAATGTGTAAATGAACATTTTAATGTGTTTAATGTGTTGATTGCATAATTATTTCACTTCTTTTTTCAAACAATCATTCATACGATAAAATGCATTTGCATCTCAAAGTGCTTGTATAATGCAAAATTACAGAGTGATGCCTTGAGGACAGGACAAAGCATTTGATATGTTTAAATAGATCTGCACATTAGTGTGAATGCACCCTATTAAACATGCTGCTGTCTATGATGTCATCACCGCGAGAGTAAACTACATGGTATAGGTGTTCACGGTTTGTGTGTGTTCACTACTGTGTGTGTGCACTTTGGATGGGTTAAACGCAGAGCACGAATTCTGAGTATGGGTCACCACTTGGCTGAATGTAACGTCACTTCACTATTTAAAGTTGTGGATCTTGAAGTTTATTTAGATTTTGGGCTTTTTTAGCCAGCATTATGGTCAGGTCAGTTCATTTGTATTGTTTCGTTGTTTCAAATCAAAGAATCATACCATAATGTCTCGAAGACATCAGTGACTGTGGCAATAAGGAAAAAAAAAAGCATAACATGTTTAGGTAATGAATGGAAAAACCTTGAGATAAGCCAGGCTCAGCTGGAGGAGTCCATCCTCCTCTGACATTAGGATGAGGCACACTGTATCTAACCATACTGCCTTACTTACCACACTACTGTCTTCAGATTGAATAGCAACATCTTTCACTTTAATTATGGAACGGATCTTGGTATTTAGCCAAGTCTTGTGGTTAAGGAGTAGTCTACTCCAATCTGCTCTAGCGATTCGCTGAGTCATGGATGTGGCTGTAGCCACTTTCAGGCCATTACAATAAAGATCACAGTCTCATGGGAGAGATGTAGAGAAGGAAAAAAAAAAGTGGAGTGAGATTAAGTGAAAGATGGCGAGATGGTTCTCGTCCGTCTAGAGCAACCTCCAGTTAAATCAGTGTTTTTGTGCCAAAACATAATGCAAATGATCCTCTGTTGAGCACTGTGGAGAAATTACATTCCATAGACGGCAGCTTGCAATGTCTAGCTGACATTGACATTGATTTCATTAGTATTCGGTTGATTGTAGATGGAAACGTGCCCAATGATGTTCAAAGAGGAATCATTTGTTTGGCTGTTTGCCTGGACTTTAGAGATTTTTTTGACGTCTCTGTGAACTTCATTTAAAGTGGGATCAGTTTCAGATATTTCATCTGTAAAGGGAGATTTGCTTACATCGATACACAGAGACATGAAATTAGTAGAGAGGGAAAAATAAGTTGGAAGTTTGATTGCTCACACCAGACACATAAACACTCTCAATGCTGCATTAAACTGCCACCAGCGTTGGATTATGTGAAGGCTGAAGGTACTGAAAAACCATACCCTACATCAAAATAGACTCTCATTGTGGACTGAAGCTCTCTGCTTCATGGAGAGCCGTGTAATTGCTCTCAGGTTTGAGAGGTCTTGCTATGACCTCTTCCAGCGGAATGGGATACATCCTAGATGTGCATAGAAGAGGTTGCTTCTTTGGGAAGAATTTTGCAAGCTGGATCATAGAGTTTTGTGATGGCAGATCTATATTGTCTTAGCAAAGGAACCAGCAAAGTCAAAACACACACAAGAGTGTGATTAAAAATGTGGTGTAATGTCACACAATTGCTACTAGTAGCATAGTGGGGAATTGTAAAATGAGTGGCAAGGCCTTGTAGTCTGATTGCTATTGTGAAACTATTTTTAGCTTGACAAGCTTTCTTAAAAATATGGATCCAACAAGATTTTTTTTTTTTTTTTTTTTTGGCTGTGACCAAAGAAGTGCATCTGCTAAATGAAAGTTACAGATTTTTACATGTATTCTTAGCATAAATGTTAAGTGGCACAAATGGATCTCAGTTATCTGTTGATTTATTTGTAAAATTTGTAAAATTACCAGCATGCTTATCCCTGGGTGCATTTAGTTTTTATTTCTGTAGCACGAAAATTTTGAAAACTATTTGAAATCTTTTATTAATCCAATTATTATTGATTGCATTACTGAATTTAGGTGTAAAAATATGTTAATATGCGCTAACGTGTTAAGTAATCCTATCTTTCCATCATCCTTTTACATAATATTGAAAGTGAGAGGGCATGAAGACCGGTTGAGCTGTTTGAAGAAAGAAAAGTGTTTGTTGGAAGATACTGTGTAATTTTACTGATGAAAAGAAAAGCAAAAGTGTGAGAGGAATATTCACTGCTGTACTCCTAAAGATATGAAACCTTCACATTCCAGCCACACACAGATCACCGTCTGTTATTGATTTATAATCTCTAGAGTGGCCATTCTTCCCTCCCTCCCTTCCTCTTTACTTTATTCTCTGTTTCCTTCTTTCCGCTTGCCTACGTGGAACTATAGATCATAATTGAATTACTGTGGTAGAGGGGACATATAATCATCCAGATGGAGTGAGCCGACTGATTTGAAAGACAGGCAAATAATCATATCTTTCCCTTTATTATTCCTGCCGGCATGGGGATGTATTGAATAAACTCAGCACGTAATGTAACTGCTTTCTGCATAATTCCATATAATACAGTTATGTCCTGATTCCTAATTCACTGATTTTTAAATTTCCTGTGGATTATTACAGCGCTACTATAAATGCTGATTGATTTATTTGCTCCAATAAATTAATCATGCGTTTAATAAACAATAGATGAATGTAATTTGACGGAGGGCCATTTTGTAATTAAAGACCAGAGACAGCAGGAACATTGAGATATACCTGTTTTTTTCATACAAACAAATAAACAGGTGTTAAATTGGGCCAGAATGATTCAGAGCTGTGTTCAGCCACCTTTTGTTCAAAACAGACAAAAAATGTTGGCTGTTTGTCTCTGAGTTTTTTTCATTTCTTGTATGATGCTATAGTCCAATTTTAAACACTTGCTGTAGACTTAAAAATCACTCTTAAAAGCATAGCACTGAAACCCTATAGTAATTGTTGGAATGGCCAAGGATCAGCAATCTCCATCTAAAACTGATGGGGCAGACCAAACTGTAAGTAAGAAATTTGGTGGGATTGTAGTACTCAAACTGTGTACAACGTCACTAAGACTCGCCCCAGTCGGCCAGACAGTGGCGCTACAGCCATCAAAAGTACGAAATCGCTCAAGTCTCCTAACCCGTTTAGTCTCAAGCGTATTATATCATTGGAATCACTGGTTCACGATGCATTAAACACATGCCTCAGCAAAAACCTTCTTTTACTAAAATGACTATAACTCTTGAATGGAAAGAAATATTTTTGCCAAACTCGAACATGTAGTTCAGTCTGAGGTCACAGTAAAAAAGATGCTATGATTTTGGCCACTTGGTGGCGCTGCATCATATCATTCTAAACAAGCATGCACATTTTATTCAAATTTGGCAAAAAAGGCACTATAATAAATAAATGTTAAAAACACAATTTCTATAGTAAATTCCCTGAAATTGGATTTATAAGCACTAGATGGAAGCAGAGAACCACTTATTTGGTCCTTCTACTCACTGATAGGCTTTTCACATTTGGATCCACATTTAGACATTCTGAAATCAATATTATTGCATTTCAAATTTAATTGTGTCAGTTTACCAATTGATTTATACAGAGAAAGTTTGTTTGTTTCAATACAAGGTCAACATTCATAAATATACTCAATTATAGTTAGGGGTGCGTGATAAATATCGTCCGATAATTAATGCGCATCTCGTCAGAAAAGCCGGTTCTCTAATCAGCGGTAAATTCTATCAGGTGAGTGATTTCACATAGAGCAGCTGTTACTACACGGAGCCGTTGTTAACTGAGAAGATGCACAAATAAACGCTGAAAATGAACGTGGATTTGCGCAGCTTCTCAGTTAACAACGGCTCTGTGTAGTAACAGCTGCTGTATGTGAAACCACGCACCTGATGGAATTTACCGCTGATTAGAGAACCGGCTTTACTGACGAGATGCGCATTAATTATCGGACGATATTTATTGCGCACCCCTAATTAGAGTTGAAAAATCTTGCATTATTATCTGAATACATTAGAGTATACATTTTGTGTCAATTTAATAATTTTCTTAAACATAGTCACAATGAAACTGCATTTGACATCTAAATTAAATACACTATACGCTGAAAAGTTTAAAGTGAGCTCTTTAATATATTAAAGGAATTTATTCAGCAGGGATGCATTAAACAAGTCAAAAATGACAAAATATAATAATAATGTTTGTGTGTGTGTGTGTGTGTGTGTGTGCCAGAAGATTTCTGTTTCAAATGATCAAATAATTTTTTGAGAATCAAAAAATAAATAAATAAATAAATCATTATTGACAGATTTTCCTTATGAGAGAATCCACTGCCTTCATCTCACAGCGACTGGCTGACACCCACCGTATAGCATTTCTCAACTTTTTAATGTTCTCTCCACTTTCCCTGCTTGTCAATCCCATAATCCTCTGCGTGAGTCAGCTCCAGTAGAGAATGCATTGAAAATGCACATTGGACTCTGCGCCAGTGAACATGTACAGCTGAGACAATCTGATATCAGCAACTAGTTGAAGTATGCCACACTCAGAACTAAATACTGTTGAGTCAATGTGCAGCTCTGACACAGAGGAAACTTGTGAGCTCAAGCATCTGTCAACAAGTCTGCTTGTGCTGTAAAAGATGGAGATCGTCGATAAAAGCTCTTTTACTACAAGCAGTTTAAAGGGTCATGAAACATTAAACTACATTTTCTGAGATTTTAACAAAGGTGTGTGTTGCACATTGTAGAAGATACTGTTATCAGTATATCAGCACATTAAATTAGCATATTTCATCTTACTGGCAATATTAATTTTATTCTGTTTGTTTACCACCGCGAGAAACAAAGTTTGGACGTGCTTTATGTTTGCTCATGTTTAAAGCTTGTTGCCAAATGTCTTCATCGGCCCCACTGTGAAATTGCATTACACAGTCAGTGAATATTAATTGATGGCATTTGGTATTGGACAAACAAAGTAAGTGAGAGATGTGTGTGTGTGTGTGTGTGTGTTTGAAAGGTCTTGGAATAATAGTGTGTTGAACGAGAGATCCATGATCACTGGAGCACAGTTGAAAGTGAGCTGGATAGTAACAGATGTTTTCTCCTGGGAAACAGAGAGAGCGTGTGGCTCTTTTTGTCTGGTGTGTGGGTGTTGGACAGGAGCGTATGCTACAAGAGGACAGAGATAGTGTATGTAAATGTGAGTGTGTGTGCGTAGCTTGAAATGTTTTTTGTTTTTTTGTGGGATTTGTTTAGATGTGGGTGCTTCACCCCACAGTGGATGTTTATTTGTGGGACAGTAATAGAAAAGCGTACCCAACCGTGCATCTTTCTGCACTTTAAGGGGGTCATACACACCCAGGATGCTTTCTTGCGTTTAACAGCTGTTAGACGAGTGCAATGGAATGGAACATCTCAGGATCTCGAGACATTTTAACAACTTGTCACTATAGTCATTTATAATGAAGACGTACATTTTACAGTAGTTTGTGTGAACACTCAGTACACTCAAGATGTTTGTGCCACCGCCTGCTTCTTCTTGCCTTCTTTTTTTTTTTGACATGATGTTTTAAATGTATTATGCCTATTATTACTGTAATAATACAAAACAGTACATCAGTAGGTTGTCATATTTTATATTATCTCAGCTGATGAAATGACAGTAAACTGTAAAACCTAAAATGCGGCTACCGTATTTTAAAGGTAAAATTCTGGCAACAACAGCAGCTGTTTTTTTTACCGTAAATTGTATTATTTTTTTTCCCGTGTGTATATATATATATATATATATATATATATATATTTTTTTTTTTTCTTTATAGGTTTAAAAATAATATTACTACTATATAATATTACTAATAATATTACTTTTTTATATTACTGTTTACTGTATACTTGTTCAAATAAATTCAACCTTGGTGAGCATAAACTAATAATAAATAAATAAATTGTATCATGAATATGATTTATTATGAAGATTATTAAATATCATATTTAGATTTCAGAGTATGAAAGAACTATCAAGCTGTTAATTAGGAGATGGTTTCATCTAAAACAATTTACCATGTAATTATTACAGCAACAGTCATCCTGAGGTTAGACACACAATCTAAATGATAATTAAACATTAATTTTTAATAGGACTGAACAATATATTGACTTCAGAGGTATTTATTTATTTTTTTGTTTATATTTGTATTTTTTTTTATTAAATTAGAATAAACTAAACATCTGATGCATGTGCACATGAAGACAAATTCATACAGCGTAGACAGAACTCTGACCCATAATTGTATTTTTCAGCTCTCTGTTATCTTTGCAGGGAGAAGGAGCGAAATCTCACCCAGGCAGGACAGCCTGTGATCCAGCCTCAGCGTCCAGACGGCGCTAGATTCACTGGAGGAGGCTTCAGTTTTAAACAGCACAACAGGATGACACTTCAAGCTTTGGAACAACAGTCCTGATGCCCGCCAGACCCCTCTGAGGACCCTCTTCACCCATCATCGCCTATTGATAGACCGTATTTTCTCCTATTTATTCAGCTCTATTGGTGCTGGCCAACTACCCAGTCAGCTGCTGCAAGTCATGCACTAAAGTCAGTTCTTTTTGCCTTCTAGAATAAATAAAGTCTATTGTTTTCACTCAAAAGTTTCTGTTTCATTCTGCACTAAACACTTACACAGATCCACACGCAAACACAGTCTCTGTTTGCCTCTCTAGTCCTCTGTTTATCTGTGTTGCTCTCAGATGTAGTGTACTCTGGTTTTCTAGTGTGCAGGTGCTGTTGGCTGCCGACTATAATATGTAACTGGGTGTACATGTTGCCTTCGTCAACACCCTTGTACATGTGGGTTTTTTTTTTTTTTGGATTTGTAAGTACATGCAATGAATTGTACTCTGGTTGGTCTAAGAGCCTATATACTGTAATGGTTTCTAAGCCATTTTGGACATACAATCACATACTAAACCCTATTGAGCTGACTTAGTGTCAACTGCCTACATAAGCAGCATCCTAACTGAAAAATGAAGTCTCATAAGTATCCAATTTGGAACGCGCTACATAAACAGAAGCTCTTTGCATCAAATAGTCCTCTTTGCATAAAGTGCACAATTTGGCTTTAGCATTCTGCAAAGCTTAGGGAAAAATGATATGCATAAAAATAACATAAGTATTGGGTTTACAGTGTATTTTTATCGGGGCTTGAAAGCGGAAAAATAAAATAAAAATACAATCGGTACACTCCGAGCAGAATCAATATTTTTATGTTTCTGTTCCTGCGTTCCTCTGTATTAATATCGCCTCGTAAACAGTTTGCCTATACTATGGATGCTTAAAAGCATGAAGTAGATTCTTTCCTGTCACTAGTGAAGGCCTTTTCACATTCTTGTGGTATCATCAGCCAATCAGCATTGTAATTTTCCAGCACCTCCAAAATGTGCCTGTGAACAAAGATGGTAGCATGCAAGCCATGTGCTTCTGAGATCTACCACTGAGATGAATGCTAATGCTAATGGATAGCTGCATTCAGTTAATGCATATACACACAAACATTCAAGTGTTTGTCCCAGATCTTTGTCTAGTATTGTACTTAAGTATGTGCTTGTATTGTAGACCCATTGGTGAATCATTGTGTATTCTTTGGGTTATTCTGGTTCCTTGTTTGTTATTTTTGGCTTTTTGCTTTGTAGTTTGCTCGTTTCAAACAGTTGCACTTGGGTTCTATAACTTCGCTCTGCCTAAGCTTTTGTTACAGAAGGCAACACAACTGTGCTGCATACCTTTTGAACCGGCTTCGTTTTGGAAGCGCAGCTTTGATGCCTTAAAAGGCTGCCTACATAGATACCTCCCTAGGTTTAGAAAAAAGAGCCACTGTTGACAGGTTGCTCAATTCTGTCTTGCAGATTACAGAACTGATGAGTCACTTGAGCAGAATGAAATGTCAAGTGTGTCAGTTTCAGGTTTTGATATGTGCTGCATGACTGAAAGTTCCAATCATTTCTGAAGTATATGTGTTTATTAACCGATATAACATAAGCAAGTAGATGAATGAGTGAATAGGATTTTTTCCTGTCTTTCCCTGTTGTTTTTTTATTTTATTTTTGGACCCAGTTAGCTTAAACATCACAGATATTGAATTCTTCAGTCTAAATAGCTGTTCAAATGTATTTTACTGTTTTGATGTATTAGCACTTTTACTGAGGAAAGATTGGAAATTTCTCCCCAGTTGAAGCCATAATCGTTTTTGAAGCGTTGAATCCTTTTAAAGACACTAGATGTGCCATAAAATGGTTACAGCTAGTGCCAAGTTTATATCAAATGTTATGATATTTTGTTAAAGAGCAGCGGCTGCCATCTAAAGTGAGCTCTATTCCCGTCATCTATCAGTGGCTGATGATTGCAGCATTCGTCTCTTTGTGCTTCATTATGACGGTTTTGCCTAGATCTGTTTCGGTGTTTGTGATGTGTATAGGATGGCTGGGAGAGAAAGAGACTGTAAAGCCACTCTGGAGCCCAGGGGAATAAAACTGAGGCTCATTATTTATCGCCACACAACTGGGGCCAGTTGAGCTCGCTTTATGTTTTTTCATGCAACATCGCCATAGAGCAATGTCATGTTAAGACACAGGGACGGTCCCTCCGGAGTCGCCTCAGGTTAAGTGCCTTGATCAAGGGCAGACCGGCTGAAGAATCGGCCTTAGGTGGCTTTGAACCTTCAACATTTTGATTTCCAGCCCAGATCTGCTAGGCTATACCAGAATAACAAAAGGGATGTTTTAATAGTTATATGGATAAATGCAGGATAACAACCGACAAGTCTCTCAAGCACTAAAATATATTTGTGAGATGTAAATCTGTGTTTTTGTCATAGCTGCCTGTGAAAAGAAATGGTCTTTAGTCGGTTGCTTTATTTCTGTTTATGTGGTGTAAAAACTGGGTAGCCTCACCCATGGTAAAATCTCATTGGTCCAAAATTATTTTTTTCATAATTGAATATTTAAACCACAGTTATTTAGTAGCTGTGATTGTCACATTGTGCCACATTTCTATGATCATATTAATTTTAATAGTATGTTAAATGTTATACATTATCTCTAAATTTGTTTTTTATTTGTAAATTATATATATATATATATATATATATATATATATATATATATATAAAAATTGGTCTTATCTTTATCACATAATGTGCATAACCTGTAGATAAATACAATTCCTGAGAATAATCCCCTTTGTTCTCTCTCGCTCTCTTACAACATTTCTCTCAGAATATGGTTTCTTAATATTTACAGTACAGTACATTAGCATATGGTATGTGTCCGCTTTAATAGTTTCAGAATTATAGTAAAGCATTTCACACAATTCTAGAAACATATTGGAGCTGAACTGAACAAGTTTTAATGGATGCTGACGTTTCCCTGCACCCGTTTTAATAGATGTTGCATTTCTTTGACACCATTTTTAGTTTGTTTGTATGCTCTGTGAATAATGATCCTCTTCACCCCAGGAAGTTGAATTATTTTGGAGGTTGTCTCTGTATCTTTTGTTCATTTTCACTTCAGTTTTTTTTTTTCATTGTAATTTCTCAGGGGCCAGCCATTGTTTTGAGCTCGTTTTTTCCCACCATTGCTTTGATCTTTATATCTATAGCTCTGATATGATCCAACAGCTTTTGGTTTTAAAATGGCAGGTTCAAATTTTCCAAATCGAATTACTGAACCCCAAGGAGGAGTACACAAATATAGAAAGGTAGTGGGTAAATGTTTGACGGAATGTACAAAAGAGACGTCTACAGTGCAAAAAAATGCTATTCAAACCTTTTTTGAGTGTAGAGGACGGCAGAGGTGAATGAAGGCATCATGATCCATGTACTGTTTGATGGATCATTGAATGTCTTTAGTCTAAACTTTGGAGATTATATTGAGTGTTTAGCACTCAAATGTATTTTTTATTTTCTTTACATTTTAAGAGTCATGTAAGGCTTTTGTTCCAGTTAAAGGGTTAGTTCACCCAATAATCAAAATTATGTCATTAATAACTTAATGTCGTTCCAAACCTGTGAGACCTCCATTTATCTTTGGAACAGAGTTTAAGATATTTTAGATTTTGTCCGAGAGCTCTCAGTCTCTCCATTGAAACTGTGTGTATGGTCTACTGTCCATATCCAGAAAGGTAAGAAAAACATCATCAAAGTAGTCCATGTGACATCAGAGGGTCACGGAGCCGAGCCGAGCCAGATAACAAACAAAAGATTTACTTGTTCTCAAGTCAAGAACCGTTTCTGTCAGATGCGTCCGATTCGAGAACCGAGGAGCTGATGATACTGCGCATGTGTGATTCAGCGTGACGCAGACCGACACACAGAGCGTCTGAACCGAACTGATTCTTTTGGTGATTGATTCTGAACTGATTCTGTGCTAATTTTATGAGCGCTGGTAAACCGAAGGCTTGAATCAAGGGCAATCATCACAAATGACGCTATTATGTCGAGCGCAAAGGTTTCTTCAACCGGTTTATTGAATCGAACTGTCCGAAAGAACTACTGGTGATCCAAAAACTGATGCAACCGGCTCTTGACTCGTGAACGAGTCATTATCTCGCTCGACTCTGTGTTCATCTTCAGTTCTCTCTTCACAGCAGTTCAGTCAGTGTACTGTTTGAGTGCATGCATTACTCCGGGATATTGGTTTGTTTGAACTCAGAGGGAGTGTCAGCCACATTAAAAAAGTTAATTGAGACGCAAACCATTTTAAACGATTCAGTTCGATTTGGTGAACTGGTTCAAAAAGATTCTGTTACATCGAATGATTCGTTCATGAACCAGATATCACTACACTGTACAGACACGGAAGAGAAGACAATGCTGAATAAAGTCGTAGTTTTTGCTATTTTTGGACCAAAATGTATTTTCGATGCTTCAAAATATTCTAATTGACCCTCTGATGTCACATGGACTACTTTGAAGATGTTTTTCTTACCTTTCTGGACATGGACAGTATACCGTACACACAGCTTCAATGGAGGGACTGAGAGCTCTCGGACTAAATCTAAAATATCTTAAACTGTGTTCCAAAGATGAACGGAGGTCTCACGGGTCTGGAACAACATGAGGGTAAGTTATTAATGACATAACTTTGATTATTGGGTGGACTAACCCTTTAAGTGTTGTATAGGCACAATGCGGCAACCTTCCGGTCTCTCTCATGAAACCAACACAGAAGTGACTAAAACTGCAATTCATCGACTGGCTGCTAAAGGCTGGCTCCAAAAAAGAGTCAATCAAATAGACTCCCCATTTTTGATGTGTGAAATTTACAGCAGAAAAAAAGTGTTTACAAAGTGTTTTTAATTTTAGTAAAACATGCATTATTTTTAGCATCATAAATGTCTTAACTTTTACTTTATTTTGTCCATATGAATAAATGCTTTGCTGGAAGAAATATACACAAATAAATTAATGAATTGATTAAAATAAAACCTGATGTACAAATGTACAAATGTATTTTTTATGTATTTTTTAAAATCGTTAAGCAGTGTAGGTAGGTAGATAGATAGATTTATTATTCAGCATACAAATATTTGAAAGGACTAGTCCAGTTGACGTTTTTTTTTTTTTATGCACATTTCTGTGATGTTGACTAGACTCTTCTCTTTCAAGAAATCTTTGATAGACAGCTAAGTAGCAACAATTCCAGCAGCTTTTAGAAGCCTTTGTGCTCTTCTGCTCATAGCACCAGCTCACAAAGGAGGAACACAAACCAGGCTGTGGATGATGCTGAAAGAGAGGCATTCTAATGACAATGAGCTGCCGGTGAAATGGAACTGTCCCATGCTGGCTGCCTCTGTCTGCTGAGAGGGTCGTTAAATGCAACTGGTACTGCTGCAGTCTCTTCTCTCCCTTTCTCCCTCTCATGCTATCTCTACAGGGTGCTCTGTGGAGTGTAGTTAACAAGCTGTGCGCACAGACAGTGTACTGTACAAATGGAGGTGTGTGTGCATTAAGGGACACGCAGGGCTCTGGTTGAGTCAGGCGCGTTTCAGCACAGCAGGTTGTGTTTCTCTGAAGACATCAGATTGGGAGCTTCAGTCCAGGTATGTTCTCATCAGAATCTGACTTATCAAGAGCACCTTATTTCTCCAAAATGATGCGTTCATATAGCTGACTGCAGAGTGTTCACTTCATTAGGGGTAATGATTCTGTTTGCATTATTGGGAGAAAGTTTGATCGGACCAATTATTCCTGCTGTGGAGCGGCTGGAATAATAATAAGTAAGCGAGAAAGAGGAACAAGGGAATGAGGGAGAGAACGAAAGGATGAGCGGTTGCAGAGTGAATGGGTGCAGCAAACAAGCACATATGCATGCAAACATACAGCAAACAGCAGGTGAGCCAGTTTAAAGAGCTCCCGAAAGACCTCAGCTCATCAAGAACCGCAATCAATGCACAGATTGACTTAAGGCCAAACACGCACACTGCATAAGTGCGGCAAGCGAATGCATAATGCTGCTTATACTGTAGTGTATTATTTTTGATAGGATTCTCTGCTTGACACCTGTGATTATTTGTGTTGATTCCTTGCATGAAGAAATGTGTTAAGAACTGACTGATTTAAATAAGCAATAAGCAGGAGTAAATGAAATCCCTTTCATTTTCTTTGCTCTTTTTATGGGGAAATCTTCTGCCGAATGTATGACTATTGTAAAAGCATGCAGGCCATAGGCAGGGAATGATGAGATGTGGTCAGCTGTGTCTCTCCTTTCATATAGCCGACTGCATAGTTTTTGCAACTCTTAATCTTAATTTTTTTTTTCAAATCATGTTATTTTGGTAAAAAGGTAGCTTTGTGGTAAAGTGTGTCAGGTGCAAATAACAGCAGAATACAGTAAGAGTTTGGAATCCCCTGGGAAAGGGGGAAAATAGGCCATGAATTTAGAATGTGTTCCCATTTGGTCATGTATAATTAATTATCGTTCCCTTATTTTAATTTAGTTAAATCATGTCCATGATTCTAAAATTAGGCAACACATTAAGCTGTGGAATTCCCCCCAATGTTATGTGTGGGTCCATAAAACAAATGTATGACTACTGTATATAAAATGCATTGTCATATGAAGTAAAAACATGAAACCTATTGTACAAATTGGAGCAGTTTTATATATGAACACATATCTAGATATATCAAAGATATATCAATATATTCTGTATGTATTAACTGTAACAATGCCTAGCTTACTATTATTGAAATATAGTCAGTTTAATTGCAATATGTTATTTTAACCGTTGACCCAAAGTCATAATTTCTGTTGTATATTTAAAGCAAAAATAATTTGGAACAGTATATATTACAATTATAATTTCTGCCAGGTCTTTATTTATATTCCTGTAAGTATTTTGCATGGGTGTTAACCTTTATGACATTAGGGTGAAATTTCATACTTGTTGATCTTCGAAGGACTTTTTACATCTGTTAAAGCCTTCCATCTGGATTTAATTTACAACTAAATCTGCTTTCTCAGGGAGAGTTTTCCCATGATTGCACGCAGAATTGTCAAAGCATGTGATTAGACAAACAAGCTCAAGTGTCTTATTAAAAGGAGATGAAGCTCCTCAAGTCGTTTTTCTCCCTGTGCAATAATAATAATGCTGCTGAATGGTTCTGAGCATGTGTTAAAAACCATAGCGCTGATGTTGATGAAGGATACTTGAGCCTTCAAGATTAATAAAATCAAAACAGACAATTATTTGTCCAGGAAGTCATGTTTTTATCACAAGCTATTTAAAAAAAAAGGATTTGAATGTGGCTCCTCCAATCAGAATATTGCACCTGATTTTTTATTTTTTCTCTGAATGCTTGTCAGAGGCCTTTTATTTTGTAGTCTATCGCTATTGCCTTATTGAGACATCTCTTAGCACAGATAGTCTTTTCCAGCTATTTAGACATATCTTCCATCCTGAAATCCAATCGCAACCATTTTGAGTTGGAAAAAAAAGATTGTATTTACTTAATAACAACTCGACAAGGGCGAGTACAGCAGTCCGTGCCAGCTATCAGTGACTCTCATGTCCAGGAGGGTCATGGGTGTTATCTGCGCCTCTTCTAATGCTGCTGAAATACTGAGAGGCAAAGGAGGTATACACAGATGGAAACCAGTCAAATATCTCTGATGGCATGTGACAGGCAATGTCACGCCGGCCATTAGGATACAAATAAACAAATTTCAGCTGGGACTGAAGGAAGGTTGGAAGGCCCCAGAAGATTCGATCGTCCATCTCCTTGTGTAATGATTTTCCTCCCTGATCTAATTTGGAGGCTGTGGCACACTGGACCGAACTGGTTTCTTTGGGCCGAAGTGTCATGTCCTTTCTCAAGTGAAAATGACATCTGTCTAAGAGTGTTGACGTCAAATGTTTGTGATTTGAAACGAGACCTCATAGGACTTCTGTTCTTGAATTCATAAAATATGGGTCAATAGAAACCAGATAAGTCTGTGTTCCTGCTTACAGATAATACAAGATCTTGTGTATGTTCATATGTATAATACATTTCCCCCCAGAATGTTATATTTAGACTATTTATATAAATATTACTTTATTTTACCAGTGTTATATTTTATAAATGTATATTATGACGTATGCATATATATATATGTCTATATATATATATATATATATATATATATATATATATATATATATATATATATATATATATATGTCTATATATATATATATGTTCAAATGATGAGTGCCTGACTGTGCAAAGCAACTGGTTTCCATGATGTTGCTACGATGTTTATTCATGCACATAATATTTAAAATATATAATAATTCTATATTTTTGAATATTTTGAGTTTTTCCCCCCAAAATAGATAAGAGTATTGTAAATATGATATTATATCATTGTTATGGATTATTTTATATAATATGCATTATATTACTCTATGTATTATATTTAATTTATTATTATTTAATAAGGAAAATAATAATTAATAATAGTTAATTGCAATAGTTAACACTTTTTTGATAGTCAGAATTTTATTTATTATATATTTCATTTTATTTTGATTTATTATATTTTATTTTATTTTAATTGTATTATTTTATTTTATTTTTAATAGACTTTATCTGCACACACACACACACACACACACACACACACACACACACACACATATCAGTATTTATTTATTATGTTGTGATTTAGAGTTAATGGAAATTAAAATTACTGGTCTGTAAAATTATTGGATAATGTCCTCAAATAAAATTACCAGTAAGGTTTTAGTTTCTTTTCTTTCTTTTTTGTTCTAGGCTGAATTCTTATGCAAGCGACTTGACCAGTAACATTGTGTAGAGATGTTTTACAAACCCTTCAATTTGCTGTAATTTAATAATCCATTCTTCGTTTTTAATTGGCTGGTTGTTTAATGTGCAGTCTGAGCAGGGCTTTTGTCTGTAAGAGCTCGTCAGGGCACTCAGCAGGTTTGACCGGCGTGAAAGAGAACAGAAGAAAGCGAGAAAGCTGAGCCCATCAGCCTGAAAGACAGATGGAGATGGAGGTAGTTACAGAAAAGCATTAACAGAGAGCAATGGAGAACTTTTCCCTGGGAAAGGGTTCAGGTCACTCCGCTCTCAGTTTGTCTGTATCCAGCCTTGAAATACTACACCTTTCTAAAGAAAACTGGACTGTCCATACTGTACTGTAGATTTTACAGCTCTCCGAAAAAAAGATGTGAAACTGTCACTGTGCCAGTACTGCTTCTAAGGGCATTTGAAAGTATTGATATGTAACTTTTAGGTAGAAATATTTATCATTTAGGGGTTAATAAGTTACCTTATAGTTTATTTGATGTAAATATCCTTTTTTTTTTTTTTTTTACCTTTATATGATATATATATATATTGGCCAGTTTTTAATTATTATTATGACAAATTTTATATTTTATGTATTTAAAATAATTGTCAAAATATATAAAAAATATAAAATCCAAGAATATATATATATATATATATATATATATATATATATATATATATATATATATATATATATATATATATATATATAACATATAACAAATATGTTTTGCTGTTATAGCTGTTATTTATATATATATATATATATATATATATATATATATATATATATATATATATATATATATATATATATATATATTGGCTATAGCAGCAAAACATATGTGATTGTAAAGTTTCTTGCTGAATTTTATTCAAATGTGTTATATTACATTATTAATTCATTGTAAATATTTGCTTACTATTGCATTCACATTGGATTTAGCCTAAATGTAGGACCTGTAAGAATGGAAAAGTTTTTACATGCATCTAAAATACAGTTTGAAACATACTTTTGGTTTCATTAAACTGCACTGTTAACTATATTCATTGATTAATTGACTGACTGATTGACTGAATGATTGATTCATTGATTGCTTGCATGGCATTGTTTTTCTGATGCTTTTTGTCCATAAGAAAGTAATGAATGTTTGGAATGACATGAGGGTGAAATATTCTTTTAATCTAAATCTGATTAACATCCCTGCGCTTGTTAGAGCGGTACACTGCTATGTGCTCCCCACACACTCACATGGCAATAATCTGTCATAAGTGCAACAGCTCTCTTCATTATCATATGCTAATGGTCATCTCACACATCAAACATTTGGTCCTCTCAGCCTGCCCTTTACTACAGACGGGCTCCTGAGGTATTTCTGGCCATTTCTTAGCAGGAAGCCTAATATTTGCCTTCAAGAGAGAAGCAAATAGCTGGGCTGTGGTGAGAAGGGTCCAGTGGGGGCAAGATAAAGTCGGGTCAAAGCAGCCGGCTGTCTCATTGGCGACGGGTGTCCCTGCAAAACTGGAGTGATAGAGATAAGAGAAAGCGGCGCCGCTCTTTAGCACACCAGCTGCAGGTCTGTATGATTGTGCCTTCCAGTGAATTAGATATGACAGCAACTTGAGGAGAAAAAAAGAGGCTTGGAAGACTTCAGATAAAAATGAGGAAAGAAGGAAGGTTGAAGAACGAAAAGAAAAAGTCTAAGATGAAGAAGGAAGCACGGATAGATTTTTAGGGCCATTGGGGCTCACACACACATTAACTACATTTATGTCAATAAAATCAGACCTTGTCAGACAGCTAGATTTGGACAAACTAGAGAATTATTTTGTGGGGAGGAAGACACCAAAGCTTGACCAGAAAGGGTCAATACGTGGCAAGAGGTAGGAGTCTCACTTACTGTCATGAGAGGAAAAAAAAAGAGTATATCATTTATGTTTATTACAAAATCAATAATACATTTGATGATACAATTTGATTTTTTTTTTCAATGATTTACAGCAGGTTTTAATGTTTAAATGTTTGAAATTACAACTATGGTTTGATTTCAAATATATTATTATTATTATTATTATTATTATTACTATTTTATTATGTATTTTATTTGTTTATTTATATGTTTATGTATATAGTGTTCCTGTAGCTCAACTGGTAGAGCACTGCGCTAGCAAGCAAGCAAGCGCAAGGTTGGGGGTTCGATTCCCCGGGAATACATGATATGTAAAAATTGATAGCCTGAATGCACTGTAAGTCGCTTTGGATAAGAGCGTCTGCTAAATGCATAAATTTAAATTTAAATTTAATTTAATGTATATATATATTATGTTATGTAGAAGTATATTTTTGTGTGAATATATATATATATATATATATATATATATATATATATATATATATGTGTGTGTGTGTGTGTGTGTGTGTGTGTGTGTGTGTGTGTGTGTGTGTGTGTGTGTGTGTGTATGACTGTATACTCTATATATTATTAAATGCATTATTAATATTACACTTATATATATATTGAATGTAATATTTTGTAAATAAGTTAATTTTATGCAGAATAAATATCATCATACAATTTGATTTTATATATATACAGTATTGTTCAAAATAATAGCAGTACAATGTGACTAACCAGAATAATCAAGGTTTTTAGTATATTTTTTATTGCTACGTGGCAAACAAGTTACCAGTAGGTTCAGTAGATTGTCAGAAAACAAACAAGACCCAGCATTCATGATATGCACGCTCTTAAGGCTGTGCAATTGGGCAATTAGTTGAAAGGCGTGTGTTCAAAAAAATAGCAGTGTCTACCTTTGACTGTACAAACTCAAAACTATTTTGTACAAACATTTTTTTTTTCTGGGATTTAGCAATCCTGTGAATCACTAAACTAATATTTAGTTGTATGACCACAGTTTTTTAAAACTGCTTGACATCTGTGTGGCATGGAGTCAACCAACTTGTGGCACCTCTCAGCTGTTATTCCACTCCATGATTCTTTAACAACATTCCACAATTCATTCACATTTCTTGGTTTTGCTTCAGAAACAGCATTTTTGATATCACCCCACAAGTTCTCAATTGGATTAAGGTCTGGAGATTGGGCTGGCCACTCCATAACATTAATTTTGTTGGTTTGGAACCAAGACTTTGCCCGTTTACTAGTGTGTTTTGGGTCATTGTCTTGTTGAAACAACCATTTCAAGGGCATGTCCTCTTCAGCATAGGGCAACATGACCTCTTCAAGTATTTTAACATATGCAAACTGATCCATGATCCCTGGTATGCGATAAATAGGCCCAACACCATAGTAGGAGAAACATGCCCATATCATGATGCTTGCACCTCCATGCTTCACTGTCTTCACTGTGTACTGTGGCTTGAATTCAGAGTTTGGGGGTCGTCTCATAAACTGCTTGTGGCCCTTGGACCCAAAAAGAACAATTTTACTCTCATCAGTCCACAAAATGTTCCTCCATTTCTCTTTAGGCCAGTTGATGTGTTCTTTGGCAAATTGTAACCTCTTCTGCACATGCCTTTTTTTTAACAGAGGGACTTTGCGGGTGATTCTTGAAAATAGATTAGCTTCACACAGACGTCTTCTAACTGTCACAGTACTTACAGGTAACTCCAGACTGTCTTTGATCATCCTGGAGGTGATCATTGGCTGAGCCTTTGCCATTCTGGTTATTCTTCTATCCATTTTGATGGTTGTCTTCCGTTTTCTTCCACGTCTCTCTGGTTTTGCTCTCCATTTTAAGGCATTGGAGATCATTTTAGCTGAACAGCCTATCATTTTTTGCACCTCTTTATAGGTTTTCCCCTCTCTATTCAACTTTTTAATCAAAGTACGCTGTTCTTCTGAACAATGTCTTGAACGACCCATTTTCCTCAGCTTTCAAATGCATGTTCAACAAGTGTTGGCTTCATCCTTAAATAGGGGCCACCTGATTCACACCTGTTTCTTCACAAAATTGATGACCTCAGTGATTGAATGCCACACTGCTATTTTTTTGAACACACCCCTTTCAACTAATTCAACTAATTGCCCAATTGCACAGCCTTAAGAGCGTGCATATCATGAATGCTGGGTCTCATTTGTTTTCTGAGAATCTACTGAACCTACTGGTAACTTGTTTGCCACGTAGCAATAAAAAAATATACGAAAAACCTTGATTATTCTGGTTAGTCACATTGTACTGCTATTATTTTGAACAATACTGTATATATATAAAATAAATCAATATGGTGTCTGCCACTAGACACATTAGTGGCCTAACAGGGCCATGATGGAGGAAAAAATAAGTTTCGTTTAAGTAGTACAGAAGTGCACACGAAAGGAGCCACAATGTTCTTCTGAGTCTTCAGTATCCATTGCCCTCTAGAGAGGATCAATGGATGAACGTCTTTCTTTCCTGCCTCAGAGTGGATTCACATTGATGGTGTCTCTACAATCACTCCTTCATCCCACCATCACTATATACACTCAATCCTCTCCAGCACTCGACTTCTGTGGGTCGATAGGATTTTGGAAGTTGTTCCAATTTAAATGCAAATGTCTTCCCTCGTTCTCTGACCAGTCGGCACCCCTGTATCCCCATTAACTTTTGAGTAGCCTTCAGTGTTATAATGGGATGCTTACCTTGTCTACGTGATGCCTTGTGTTTCAGACCTCTCTCAATTGAATTCCACAAATATCACTTTACATTCCACACATGCAGTCACTGTATAACTTCTCTTTGTGGTTCAATACTTTTTTACATTGTTGTTTTTGCTATTGTTCTTGTTTCATTCTGAGATATGCTAAAAGCAGCAGTGATGTATCACATATGACGAAAGCGTAATGTAAAGCGACGATAATGACAGAGGAATGGCCATTTGCTTTACAACTGTCGCTCTCACAATTGCCTTTTCTCGCAGTCTCTGAGCAATTGCACACCTCTGAGTTCACTCAAAGAATTTCCTTTCCCCAATCTCGCAGTTCAAAGACGATGTAATTTGGCCTCCCCTGCAGCAAGGGAAAATTGTTTCAATTAGCTTCTAAACGGCTTTCTCGGAAGCTATTGACTCACTTTTTTGTGTGTGTGAAGATGACATTATGGGTTTTGAGAACGTATTGTATGTTCTTAACATCAGTTGCAGTGGACACGTTAACTGTCCTAGTCAACCGTACTGCCTCAGTGAGAAAAGTAGCATTTTTGTGACATGTCATGTTTTAAGCAGAGTAGTTTGTTGTATTATACTCATTTTCATGTTCTTCCCCACAATGTTTTTGAAATGCATTCAGCTTGGACCTCTTACCCTCGGTTATTACACTTCGGTTTGTAGATAACACAGTCTTTGCATTGTGGCATTGAGTGTGTCCCTCTCATGGCCTTTGATAAAAATGTTTATATACTTTAAAAACAAAGTTTTAAAGTAGCAAATATGTTTATTTTTTATTTTTTATTTTTTTATTGGTTTCTGTAAGCATCCTGCTTCTTAAGAACTTTAGGATAGGTCACCTTTCTGGTGCATTTAAAACTGTTAGTGAAATCTGGTGTTTGAGATTTGGTCTTGCATTCATTTGCATGCTGAACTGTGATTGATCTTTTCTTCTGCACAGGCAGCACAGAAGCTGTTGGTTCTTGAGCTCTGACAGAAAACTAAATGTGCACTGACTGTCATGACAACGGCATGACAACTTTATTACCTGTACTTTTGCTGCCTTACGCAAAGCTGTTTTTTTTTGTGTAAAAGCAAATGCAAATCTCTTGCATCGCAAAGAACTTGTGATTTGCATAGAGATAATGGATAGTTTAAGTATATCTATCTATCTATCTATCTATCTATCTATCTATCTATCTATCTATCTATCTATCTATCTATCTATCTATTTATCTATCTATAACATATAATATAAATTTAAAGTTGATTTAAAATCATAGCATTGGGTAATTACTTGGCTTATAAGAGAGGCAATACTTGACGCTAGCTGATCGGTATCACTTCATTTCCTCTTTGGCATGTAAAGATAAATGATTTCAGTTCTGCAGATTTATAGTATCTGTCAAATAGCAATGTGTCATCTATATCTAGATAAATCTTTAGTTTCTGAAGCATATGCTCGGTGCACATTTGTGTTGTTTATGCTGCAGTGCTTAGTGTTATACTTGAGTGAGTGTTTCTCTGCCTCTGACCTCTGACTGATGACAAGAAGTAGGCGATTTTAGAGACATTAGAAGATCGTAAGTGCAGTTACGGACACCTCTGTGAACTGCTGTAAGTTAGCCTCCTGCTGGTAAATTACTGGGCCTTTATAAACACTGGCGGGTGAAAGAGGAAATTACAGCAGATGCACTTCATCAAATGTCAGTATGCCGTATTCTCAAAGCCATAACGCACATAAATAACAAATTAAATAAACTATATTGCAGGGTATTTGATTTCACAGATGTGAGAAAATATGAACATGTTGATAACTGTAATGCAACAGATGATGTTGCATTAGGTCTTTTTTCTTTTAGAAATCATGTCCTGTAAATTACTCAATATTTTCTCATGTCATTATTAATTTAGTTGACAGTAGCCTACTCTCTCTGAAATTGCAATTTTAGTTTGAAAAGTCTGTCAAACTGACATTTTGAACATGACAAACATTCATCTAGTTAAACATGAACAGTTAGCAACTAGTTCATGATTAGCTTACAGTTAGCAGACTGCTTAAAGTATTTTATTTGTGTAAATTTTGTAACAGGTTTGTTCAGATTATCAGTGTTCAGCTCTTTTAGCTCACATAAGGCAGTTATCAACATTATTGAAGTCAATTCCGGCTTTTTTATGTATTAGTGCACCGTTATTGATCTTCAAGTTTTTTTGTTTAGTTTTTTTACCCCAGTATCTTAGTGTTTTTGGCTTTGCCGACAATCGAGAAATCCTGCATCAACAAACATTTCCGTTTGCTTTCATTGGCAAGATTAGCACTTGAACAGATGCTTGTATGCATGACTCCAAAGGCCTCTTCTGTTTAAAACCACATCATTAAACAAGGAGGAGACTGGTGTCTCTTCCAGATATCACTTAAAATAGGTCTCGCTGCAGATTAGACATGGTTTGTGTTTGCATGTTACTGACTCACAGCTGAATCACATCCACACTGAGAGTCAAATTATTTCCCTGAGTGCTTCTTCTGAAAACACATTGAGTCGTGTTTGTGGAGATGATGAGGGTCCTTTTACATTCCACCTGGCATGACAAATGTCAGATGAATAATAAAGATTTTGAAGACTGGGATATCTGTGCAGTTTAACTATTAAATAACATGAATTTACTAAACAGTTGCACCATGGTAGAGTTGGTGAGAACCTGCGTCATTATTTTCAGCACAAACACGCCTCCATTCTATGTAAATTAGCCTCTTAGTTTGTGCCTTATTCACCAAGGTCTTTGTGAGAGTCCTTTTTGCCTGGTGCAGTTAATGCTATTACCACCCGTGGAAAGCAGGCATTAAAGGGTATTTTATTTTAAAGACACATGCACTTTTTTGGATCCAGAAAGCGGTTATTCATGAAACAAGTGTTATATATCCAAACACATTCACAGTAAAGTATGCCAGATCACAGCTGTCTGCTCCATCATCCACAACCGAGCACTCCAGAGGACTGGGAAAAGCCTATAGTTTATGGGAACACTAGCACCGTTACCTGATTTGCATAATTGCTTTAATGAATTAGTCGCTAAACCGTTATCAGTGGAGAGTATTTGAATTGTGAATTGCAGTTAAATTAATGAATATGATTATAGTTTCATTCATGAATGCTGATTGGTCAATAATACATTCCAGCTGCAATAAAATACACAGTAACATCTATTATGTGAAATGCATTTATCAAACTACAATGCACAATGGGAATCAAAAGGCTGAAACTAAACGGAATATTCATTGGTTCATTGGTTCATCCATGCATTTATTCATTCGTCCATGCATGCATGTCTATAATGGAATGCAAGAAAACATTCTGGTGTAAAATTTTAAATGTTTTTGTGCAAATCTCTGTGACTTGTATTCATGTGAAATACATAAGATGCACACAAACTTGATTGCTGCTGTCATTAAAACATAAGAGCAACACAATACATTCTTATTATTTATTAAGGACATTATGATATTATAGTACTGTATAACTTTGATATAATTTGAAGTAGAAATTGTTAAAATAGAAGCATTTTTAACTAGTGTTCTCAGACTTTTGGAATTCACTACATTGTACATATTTTACAAGAAACAATTATATATATATTCTAGTGGAAGGATGGAACTTTCCAAATCTCCCCAGTGTAAAAATGCTGTCTTTTATTCACCCATTTGTATTTTCAAATCTGTATGACTTCATTTTTCAAAATATCATATTTTATGTTCTGTAAAAGTCATACAAGTTTGGAATAACATGGTGAGTACATCGAAGAGTATACATTTTTTGATGAATAATGAATTGCATTAATTACATTAATTGAATGCAATACAAAAAAAAATTCAAATGTATTTATTCTGTATAACTCTTAAAAAGCATGAGCATTTTAATGAATGGAATAAGGCCCTCATAGTTATGCTGTTGTACAGTACCTTCTTGCTTAAATACAGAACTTTCGTTTCAATGATAATGGAGGTTGTTGTACATCTGCCCTGTTGGCTTAACTCATACGGGCCATAACTGACTGCGCTTTAACATCGAATGACCCTAAAAGGTTAATCATAATGAACACAGACTGTTACCCATCCAATCCAACAAGGATGACCTATTCCCACAGGATTCTCGATCCATAGCTTTGGTATTTGCATACATTCTGTAATTATCTCAATCCAGTGGCATTGATTTTTGGGCTCCACTCACAGTATCTCCACTGATATGCAAGGACATCCAAATTCAGCATCTGTTTCTCCTCTGTAAATCTGAACACCCTTCTTATCGCTGCATTAGCATTGCAGCCATGTACGCTTTTGTGCTATTGTAGCCACAAAGTCTCAGTTTATTTCCAAATGGGCCCCTCTTTCAGTGGAAGGGTGGAGATAAGCTAAACAACTGTGATTTGACAGCAGAACGTATAAGCGGCAGGTCGTGAACAGAGGAAGCGAGCGTTTAAAGATGTATCACGGAATGGCCATGAGGTCAGAAGAGGTTCAAACAAAGCAATTTTTGCCCATAATGCTATAAATCAATAGGGACAGACGGCGGCTTGCTTTTGTGCACAGATATAAATATATAAACGGCTGAGCTGCCACACTGCTTGGTGCCTATTAATACGACGCTATCCGTTTGAAAGGGTTATCAAAAAACAAGAATGGCTGGCTGCACACCAACACAAACGGAGTGCTGTGAGATTGGGCACCCATGACTCACTACATATGGTTAAACGCCAGCGTGTGGGAGAGCGGGAAGCTTTTAGCTTAGCATATGTGACCTTGATAATCTCTTCCACGTATAAGAATAGAAATTAGGTCTTGTTGGATGGCTTGTTTGCTTAGCTAACTTTAGCCTTGGCTTTCCATTGTTTTGTGAGGGCTGTCGCGAACACTTGGAACATGCTGAGGAAGAATATAAACGGCAGTCAAAAGCTATTTAGTTTGAGAGACGTAACGAGCGCAAAATAAGTGCTCTTCTATGCAATATTAATCAAAATCGTGAATACACAAAGATTGAAGTTGAATGGCCTGTTTTTAGACACTCGAACCATTAGCATATTTGGCTCTTGAATCAGACAAAGATATTTGTAAAGTCTCGCTTCAACGCCTACGTCTGACAAAACGCCAACAACCGGATTTAGACAAGTAGGTCTTCAAGAATTTATCGTTGGATCCCAGTTCAGTTTGACTGCTTCTATTTATGTGGTTAACATGAAGAATTAGGGAAGGGAAGCTGGTTCGGCGCCGGGTTCAAAGGGGCAAAGCCCACTTTGCTGGACCTAGATCTGACGAGATTCCCAAGAGCTGTTATGTTCCTTCATGCAAGTAAGACCTCCTAAAATGTCTAGCAAAGAGTAATGGGCACTGCTTCAAAGACCGCTAGGTTGTTTTGACCTGTAATGAATTCCTTGACTGGGCAGGAGATTGGCTACTCGGCTCAGACCTGTGAGAGAGAGAGAGAGAGAGAGAGAGAGAGAGAGTCTCCATTCCAATGCTGGGGAGTTAATAAGTCTGTTGGGGTCCGAATATAGGCTGTGAAAGGTTAGCCTAATTATATCCAAGAAATAAAAAGGTCAAAGTTCCATGTTAAAAGAACAGGAAATACAGCTACTTATGTAAACAGTTTGCTCTTTTCTGAAGCACTATCAAATACTTTTACAAAGGTGAGTGCACTTTATACTGGAAGCGTGCAATTATTTTCAATGTTTAAAATACACTTTTGTTTCAGTTTTTTATGCAGAGACAGCTATAAGTAACCCATTAGTAGGTTGTGATTAGCGAGCATTCTGACCAGCCCAACATCACAACGTTACGTAGTTCAACCAATAGCAAGACATGAGGTGGGGCTTCTGCTTGCCTCAGTTCCAGGAAAACATGTTTTCTTCCCTTATGCTTTTTCACTTTATTATGTTTTATAGTATACAGCCATATTTATATGTGAGGATATATTAGATGCATATCAAGTATAGGGGAGACAAGGGGGGCAGAGTAACATTTTCTTTCCTTTTCTTTTATTTCATGTTGTAGTTGTTGTTGTTGTTCTTTCATAATTCAAACTGTTACAAATAGACCATTACAGAAAATCATACATTGTAAAATCTGTAAACTGTATATGAAATATAACATATATAAAATATAGGTCATTCAAATACTGTATATACCTTATTGGAAAAGACTTGGTCGTAATAGTAAGTTTAATGCATTTAATACATTCTAATTTAGAATGTTGCATATATATATTTTTTTTTTTCAATAACAAAAATTATCTCAAAGAGCCCACACCAAGTAACAATTTTATTTCTTTAAAACCTTTACATATGAATTGGGTGACCATATACCTCTTTTTCCCGACATTAGACGATTCCCAACTTGCCTACAATGTTCAGGTTTTGGCTTTGTTGTAATATTGTTTTCATACTTGCTGAAGGTAATGACTAAAAAGTAAAAGTAAAAAAAGTAAACTTCAGGCAAGTTCTAATTGGCAGCCATGGACTCCCAGTTTTTGATTACACTAATCAAATTGGTTAGAATGATAGTCTTTCCTAAATGTTTTGTACATTGTAATGATGTATTTCACAGTGCTTCCAGCTATATCCAATGCAAATTTCTATAATGCCTTGATCAGCATTTTGTCTAACTATCTTGTCTTGCTCCCACTCTTTTCTTCCAAAATTTTACAAGTTTGTCCTTGAAGTAGTGATATGTTTTATTCTTAAAGTGTCTGATTAAGTTGATGAGTGGTAAAAAAAGTCTTAATAAGCAAATTTAAATACATCATGTGCATGTCCAAGGAGTGAGTGTGTTTAATGGCTTGATAAACACAAATGCTCTTGTCACAGTGCATTTTAAACAGTTTAATTATTAATGAAAATTTAATTAGATTTCTGACATTCAGTATTTCTCAGTCAAATGCAGATTGAAATGCATTTTGATGCACAGTAGCTTATTCTGGTCATCCTGCTCCGTATATTAAATGGACTTATATTCCCTCAGTCTAATTGATCTCTCTGCCTCATTTTTGGGGTACAAATGAAGAATGTCTGCCTGAAGAGACTCTTACCTTAACAAAAGTGCTATATGATCCTATTTTCCCCTCCAAATTATTCTCTTTAAATTGGGTGTCTTGAGACAGACCAGGTGAGGACTGCAGATGAAAGGCCAGCACCTTGGACAGTTCCAGCCCAATTTTGTGCCTGCTGGTCAAAATGAATCACTTTTAGGGAGTCTGTTCTGTAGTGAAATATCTGTAGAAGAACAGCTCATGCTGCCGTACAAGCCCAACTGAGATTGTGAAAAGTCTCATTAGCAACAAATAACCATTAATCCCCATTTATTATTGTCCTGCTGTTTATTATTCCCTGATTATGTTTTTCGGCTTCTGTTTTTAATCTGTTTGCAGTTAAAGATTAAGATGTGCAATTTACCAGGTGCTAAAACAGTCATTGTTATTAAGTGGATAAAGGGATCTGTTTTTAGTTCAATTACACAATTATTCAGAAATGTATTGGATAAATATTGGGGGATATACCAACCCAGTAAATTCAATTATGATTTAAATTGTACATTTACGGTAAAATACACTGTAAAATGATTGATAAATCATACATAAAGGATGTAGATCTATTTAAATAAATTAGAAATTGCTTGTCTATGCATCCATAGAAATACTTTGGCCATCCAGTTTACCTAATGTATTTATAAATCATTTAGATTGCAAATAGGATAGTTGCAAATAGACTTAAATGCCATTTTTATGTTGTTGTTGTTTATTTAATTTTATTTTTATATATATTTTTTATATTTGGTATTTGTGTTCAGTTGTATTGGTATGTACTCAGCTATAAAAAACAAAAACAATCATACATTAAAAAACATCAACAATACTAAAATACATAGAGGGGAAAAACACATTAAGAATATCTATCAGATGTCCCCATAAATTCCAATGCTTTGACAAAGAATGCATAAATTATTCAAGGGCTTATGGGTATTCTCCATAGTTGCAATTCTCTACTTGATCATCTTGAATTATTAATAATTAAATTATAAATTCAATAAAAGTCAAAGAAGTCTGTAGAGTTGTGATATTTGAGTTATAATTCCAAGTCGTGACATTTTAAGTAAGTAGGACCACTTGATTTTTATTTGGTAACCATTTAAAATATGGTTTAATTTGTTAATAATCAATAATGTACGAGAACTAGCAAAGAACTGTATCTACAGCATGTAATATCTTACATAATACTATATATATATATATATATATATATATATATATATATATATATATATATATATATATATATATATATATATAGTCATTATTATTTTATATATAAGTCAAATGTTTTACACTGCCAAAAAGACTGGAAGTATGAATTATTATTTATTTGTTTATTTAAAGATTACTAGACTTGTGTTTTCAAGTCATTTTGCTTCTAAAGTAAATATATCTAGATTTTAAAAATGTTTAGATATTTGTACTGGACAACTAATGTTAACAAATGAGACTTACTGTAAAGTGTTACCAATTGTTTTGATCAGTGTTTACTTCAGGACTCAAGCCTTCCATTCTCAAGTCTTAAACAAGTTCATATTTCTATAAACATAAGTTCATACCAAAGGTAGATCTGAAAAAAAAAATTATATATACATATTATATGCATAATTTTAATATATATATATATATATATATATATATATATATATATATATATATATATATATATATATATATATATATATATATATATATATATATATATATATATATACATAAGACAGGTTTAAGGCTCTTTTTGATATTCCTTTTGTCTATAAACAGAGTGTCTGGGAGTGCATTCTTGAGACATGATTTGAGTGCATTTCTCCTGCTGGTCCAAACGGTGATGAATTTAAAGTAGCCTGGGTTCAGACGTACCGCACTTCCCTAAACAACAAGAATGGATCTATCACACTGACAATAGCTAAGAACTTGGAGTGGAAATAACAAATAGAGACTCCACATATGGTCACAAATCTAAGGCGGCAGAGAATTGCTTAAAGCAAGCCTGATACCACAGCAGTGAGTTATCTATCACAGATAAAGAAAGAAATGCGTATTCCCTCAGTTTATTATCTTATGTGTCAGTTTTGTTGTTGTTGTTGTTGTTGTTGCTTTTTGCATGTGCAAGTTACTATAATGAATCAAGCAAACACTGAGAATGTGCTTAGTACTAAATAACCACATATTAAGATCTGTAGAAGGAACTTCTCTGTAAAGTTGTAAGCAGTTGAATGAACTATAGTGTAGACAAATTTTAGGGTTAAGCAAATTACTCATTAATATGTTTAAACTTAAATTAAATATGTGGTGTCAAAGGTTGAACCAAATGATTAAAAAAAGGCACTTTGCACTCCACTTATTTCAATGGAGTACTAGATCTGAATAGCGCTGGAAGGAATACGGTTTCAGAGACATTTGGACATTTTTAACTAAACCCGTTCTCATTGATTAGGTTCCTACTTGAAATACGCAGGAAATGAAAGTATAATTTAAGGCAAGAGTTTAAAAAGGCAGAGGTCAATGAAAACAGTTCAGATTCAAAGCAGGCCTGCGAATACAGTGACATTAATATGTATGCTGGTATATCAGTGAATTTCATAAATGCTCCACTCTGTTTCTCTTCTCATTTTCAAATGCCCACCCCAGGACATCATGCTAGTACAATATCTCTGTCTACATTGTAGGTTAAAAGATTGTAATCATTTAATTTTTTCTGAATGTTTTAAATGTCTCTTATGTTCACCAATGCTGCATTTATTTAATCAAAAATACAGTAAACATATATAAAATCAACAAAGAATAATGAAAAAAAAATTATCACACTTTCCACAAAATATTTAAACTGCAAAAACTATTTTCAACATTGGTAATAATAGAACCAATAATAATTGAGCATCAAATATTAGAGTAAATTTCCCAGGGATCATGTGACACTGAATACTGGAGTAAAGAGGCTGAAAAATCAGCTTTGCATCAAGTGTATAAATAACATTTTACAATATATCCAAATAGACAATATTATTTATTTTTTAAATTGTAATAATATTTCACAACAAAACTGTTTTGATTGTATTTTGATACAATAAATGCAGCCTTGGTGAGCATCATAGAGACATTTTTTCTTAGCCACCAACTTCATAAATATTACAAGGCTCTTCTCTGCTGGGCTAACAGCTTGTGGTCTCAGTGTATATATCACACACTTATGGAGGTTTAGCTTTCAGAGGTGTCTGGCTTTAACAGCACTATCTTTTTGAAAGCTGTGAGCTGACATCTGTAGCACACATGGATTGGTTTTAGTTTTGGTTTTATTTCCCAAAGCATCTGTTAGGGACCCCGGGGTGTCTGATCAAGGCTGCTTGTACATTCCTTTAGCTTCACTTGATTTTTACTATGTGTTTGCCTGAAGAATAGGGCAGGTTTTCAAGCATCTTTTCCTCCATGAGCAAAAAGAAGCCCTTTGTCATTGGTGCTCTCACAGAGACAAAGGAAAACATGGCATAAATAATTCAAAATTGCAAAATAACACCCCCTCTCTTTTCTGTTTCGTGTGCTTGTAAGTAAAACCAAGACAAATGAAGAATGAAAGGCTGTGATGATGAATATTTCTCTCAGAGCGATAAAGTAGTTGTCTCTTAAGTGCTTGTGTATGCTGGTGCACATCATGTGTTCTGATGACAGTTTGGTACTTGTTTTTATAAGACAGTAAAAGCAGTAGCTTGACACGCACTCTGCCAACTGCCAAATGGGGCTCTTGAAGTTAAAATCGCAGGAATGAAAAAGTAAGAGCCACTGTAATTTAAACACTGATGGAAACAAACTTCCATGCGCTAAGTGCCTCTGAAGTATCCAGAGTCATATGGTGTGACGCTATTAACACAAAAATGTAATAACATATGATAAATCAGTCATGCTTTACTCCATTCTTATTTTTTTTCTCTACAAGGCACGTAAAAAGTGCAGAGAGAACAAAAAGTATATAAAATAATATTTTTTTCTGAAAGAAGATAGCATTTTATTTACATGCTAGCTGTTTTACCGCTGTTGAAAGATGTGAACCAAATAATTGAATACTTCTTGTTAAATTACTATTTTTAATAATTTATAAAGATTTCTATTTATTTTAAAATAAATAATAATACTAATTACATTATAAAAGTGTGTGTGTGTGTGTATATATATATATATATATATATATATATATATATATATATATATTTACACACACATGTGTATATAATTATATATAATTTGATAATGTAATTACTGTTATCATTTATTATTTTTTTTTATTTAATTTAATTTATTTATTTATTTTTTTGACAAAGAATGACATGTTGGTATTCGAAACCACTAATATCTTCACATTTCTATAATATATAATCTCCCAAATAGATTTGACTGTTGGGTTTAATCAAAATATTAAATAATAATAAAAAAATAAAAAATGACAGTATGATTGCCATGTATTATTCACACAGATTATTTTCCTTCCATACCCATGTTTAGATAATCATGCTGAATCCGATCATCTCCAACATGTTACACATATCTTAATTTGTGTAGCAGTAGACAATCAGGAACACAGAGTGTGTGATGGTGATGGAGTCACTCTTTATTGATGTCTTTTATTAATGTGACTTATGCTTGGGCTAAAGTCTTAATGTCAGGTGGTACAGCTTTTATTCTGCTCATCATAAATCTCAGTTCAGAAATGATTACAAATTCATATCACCCTTCTTAATATCCCGTTGTGTTCAGGGAAAGATTATGCCCATCTTACTTTCTTTTTAATTAATTTCTCTCTTTTTTTTTTGTGCATTTTTTTGCCTATATGTCTTAATGACAGCCACCAGACAGAGGTGGAATTTTAACTCTGCTTTGCTCACCAAGAAAACACTGAATACTAGAGATCATAATGCCCAGAAGCTTTATTAGAAACCGCAAAGTGCTTTATTAGCGTGAAATGTATTGCATTTTGTCCCATCTTTGCATATCACAAAGAATAAGAGACTCTGATCTTGAGACTGAAATAAAGTTGCTGGAATATAGCAGCCACGTTGTTGATCTCTCAAAGGAAATAGCTACCTTGCTTATTGCATTGAAAGGCAAATAGCATTCTCTCTCTGGCATTTTCATGTGGATAGAGAAAAGCAAGGCAAGGCTTCTGGCTCTGTGATTGAAGATGTATGATGAATCAGAATGTACTATTTCTGCAATTAGAGATGAGGGTGGTCAAGTGTCCACAGGCATGAATGTCTTCCTACTTTTACCAGTCAAATACACTAACCCTGAGCACCTTTCAGCTTACCTAAGTGTATTAAATGTGCTTGGATTATCATCAACAATTGCAGATAAATGGATACATTTCATTATTCTTATACATCTGCTCAATACAGAGAAATCTCCTGGTTTTTATGTCACAGAGTTTAACATCGTTATAGGATATTGCCATATACCTTCTGTTAGATGTTACATTGTTACATTCATCTCCCACCTTGTGATGGAAAATATAGACTGGGAAGTAGGTTTGATTTGTAGTGCTATTATGCTAAGGCGGACAGTAAAAAAGCATTTTTCAATAATATGAGACAAAATAAAGCAATGTACTTTTACTAAAATATGTTCACAGAGACCTTGAATACAAAATATGTTTAATTGAATTTAAGGAAAAGTTTATTAAAGAATGATAAATGCATTTTCTTTTAAATACAGCTTTACAAAATTATTTTGAGTCAGTTCAGACAAACAAATCTTACTTTCATTTATTTTTTTATCGGCAAGTAGAAAAACTCATTCAAAAGATAATTAACCTAAAAACAATTTGATACAATTGACTTATTGGTAAGCCCCGCCCCCCTTAGTTACTGTCAGTGTGAAAACCGTGACCCAAGATGTTTTTGATACATTTTGGACACAGAAGGACCATGGGACTTAAATATGCTATAGAGGATAGATAAAAGACTTTAAAATAAATATAGATCACAATGTTAAGGTCATCATTTTAAAACAATGAATACATCTCGGATGAAAACTGTTCATGTAACATGAACATGTAAGATTAAATCGATTTACATTTAACCAGGTTTTTGACATACACTGTACATGACTTGAGAACAATTCGCTGTTTAGATTTGTATGTTAGCATGGACTCACTAACTCAAAAGTATGTTTTGATTTAGAAAAAGGAATAAGATCACTTCTATGACCCATCCTCTCATGATACCTGGAATCAGTGTCACAAATACCCGAGGCACATTGCTTTTCCATTTTTGTAGTTTATAAACACCATCAAACCGATGAAACCTACAGATGTCCGAGTTCCAGATCGCGTGCAACTGATACTCAACTGCCATTGGCTCATCTGTGTTCAAGGGGAGGGGCTTACCGATAGGTACATTATTGAGTCATATAAAATGGAATTCAGATTAAAGTTTACGTCAATAAACAAAAAAAACAAAAAAATGGATGTGAGATGTGAAGCACTTCTTAAGGTCTTCTTAAGGCAAATTTCGTCATCGTTTCCTATCAAAATCTAACCTGATTTGAATTTATTTCATGTTGGACGAAAGTTTCGGCGGCAGTGTGTAAACGTGATTGACAGACACAACATTAGGTCATATTTATGCAAAAATTTCTGACTCAATGCAATGATCCTTAGCCTCATTCAAATGCATTATATTTTGTCTTCAAATGCCTTTTTGTGGAATATGTTCTATACACATTCAGTAGCCATGCTAGGCATGCTGCCTTTAGTAAACTGAAATTTAATTGAAAATTCAAAATTAATCAAGAAATTGGGAAAAATTAATTTGCCAAACTTTCAGTCGAAACCCAACTTTTCTCTTAAGATGTTATCAGTGACTTTGCTGAACGTCAAGGTGCATCTCGGGCTCTGTGGATTGTGTCAGCTCCCAATGATAAGTGTAATGGGTGTTGTTTTTCCCTTCTGCGGGTCTGTTTCGGCACAGTTAATGTGTATTAAGAGAGCGGTTTGCATGAAGCTCAAATCCTGGCACAGAATAGCTCATCCAGATTCAGACAGGCTGATCAAATAAGTTTCGCATTACATCGACAGGCCCCTAGGGGGAAGTTGGGGGAAATACCTTTTCTCACTGTGTATTCCCCAGCTTGCTACTAGCAAATAAGCCTGTTAGCAACACAACAATGCTGAATGGATCCAGCCAGAACCGGCAAATAACCCCCTTTCCACGTTGCTGTGTAATCATAATGTCATTTTGAAAGATTTTTATAAGATTTTAATGAGAACTAGCACGCAACTGAAGGTGTGAATGGCAGTTGTAGTGTGACTATTACTGTAATCACTTACACTGCTGATGTTATATGCTGACCTTAGATGTGTTTGCAAATCCTGCCACAAGGGCGAGGAAGGCAAATTGTTGTTAACACAAACAAAGCCATTAAATAAAATGACAAAACACCTCTGTGACATCGATGGGAATGGCTTTTCAGCTCAAATCTATTTCATTCATGAGCAGCTGATTCTGAGAACCAGGGAAATCATGACCTTCTTTTGAGTGCTTAGGGGAAAAAAAAGGTTCTCAATATGTACAACAGCACCCATCCAGTCAGTGAAATCAGTGCGTATTTCATCAGATAATAGTGCTAAATGCCCTACAGACACCCTAAAGATTGCCTTAAAAAAATATTTTCTTATATTCTGGTTTTCCACAGAGAGCGAATGTGAGTAAAACTGCATTTTATAAGCAACAGAAGAAACTCGCGCTAGAGTCGAATGTGTCAAGAGTGAAACTTTTCTTTCAAACATACAGGGAAATTAAGACAGGGACTCAAAACAACCCACACAACCTCGCCAGAGGGTAGAAAGCATCCTCCAAATCCACAAAGTAATGAAATAACTTTTCCGAACAGAGGAAGAAATCTTGGGTAAGAGTTACTCTGTAGTGCTGATTTAAGAACGGTTACGCGGTTTACCTTACGATCGTTAAAGTTGGAATTGTGTTAGAAGCACGTCTGGTCAAAGATTGGAAAAGACTTCTGCCTGGGCTTTTGCAAAGCACATTTGGACATTTAGACTCTTTCGCTGTTTAAGGACTACTTAACTGAATATGAGAGGCGTCCCCTGTCAAGGTTGGGTTGGCAGTACCCAATGATGCCTAGATTGAGCTGTCGATTCCATTAACAAGCAATTGGCCAGCTGTAGATCTGTATTGACCGCTCAACTGACAACTCTATACAAGTGAGGAAGGTTTCAGAAATGCTTTAGATTGAAGGATAAAGTTTAAACAAACTATGTCTTTTTAAATAAATATCATAATCTTTCATAATTTATGAAGTAGAAAGGATGTTGCACTATTTAATATAGAAATGTGAGAAGTGATTTTATGGACATAAATATGGTATCATCACTTACAGTCCATCACTATGTTACAAGTCTCTCTCTCTCTCTCTCTCTCTCTCTCTCTCTCTCTCTCATATGAATATTAAAACAAGAATATTCCTAGAGCACAAAATCAACATATTATAATGATTTCTGAAGGATCATGTGACACTGAAGCCAATAGTAACTGCTGATAATTTTTACTTTACTATCAAAGAGAAATAAAAGAAGAAGAAAAAAAGATTTTAAATAAAATGTAATTGTAAATATTTATCTATATTATTGTAATTTTGAGGAAACAAATACAGTCTTGACTTAAGTAAATAAATGATAAGCGAGGCCTTATTTTCTGAAAGTAAAAGACAATCTCTTAACTATAATCTGTGAACCATAATAACATTGTGAGAGCTTTGTCTGTAAGTTTCTTATCCACTTTAAGCAGAGTGTGAGTATCCTTCAATCTAATTTGACTTTTAAAAGATTAAGTGTGAAATGCATCCATAACATCAAAATGTCAAAGTTATGTTTGTTGCAATCCTTAAATCTGTCTATAGAACTCCTCCACAAGTCTTTCTCAGAGTCAAGCTTTTATTTTTGATCGTTTACTCCTTTCTGTAATTCTGTAATCCCCCTCTTGGATGGGATGGATGTGTTAAAAGAAAAGTCTCCAATTTGTTATTCTTTTTCTCCAGCTGTGTTCTGATCACAGCTCTCGATCAGGCTTTGTTCCCTCAGGCTACATGACTGGATGGAGATACATTTTGACATGCCAATGCTTCCAAAAAGGCCCTGGTGAAATGCAACCCTGGGGAGCTCACCAGCTGTGTTCCCCAGGCAAACAGAGATTAGATATACGTTGATTAAAAAGCATGCACTTTAAACTGAATCAAAATGGTTCTTCTTTTGAAAAATGTTGTAGAGAGGGTCAAAATATTTAAACGGCGTTGTAAATAAACAGTTTGTTTATATGAAAAATTATAGAAACGTCTGTTGCAGTAAGCCAAAACTTATTTTATACAATGCATGATGTTATTTTTTTTTCAGCAAAATTATGTATTTCTATATTTTGTATTTAATTTAATTTTTTTACTAAAATGAGCAAATGTCAGATGACATTTTACCTTTGAACATGAACCTCTTCATGTTGGCATCTACCACATTCTGCTGTCACGAACCGAAATTATCTTATTGAAAATATTCAATCCATAACCACATTGTAAATGAAGTTGGTGCAACTCATTAGTATAGCAGATACTAGACTCATTAGATAGCAGGCAGTCTGGTAAAGAACAACATCTTTTCAGTCTTTGGCATGTGATGTGATAAATATCTGCAAGAACATAACAAACAGAGCTTATTTCTGTTTTATATCATATATGTATATATATATATATATATATATATATATATATATATATATATATATAATATATATTAAAAAATCAACCGAGTGACTTAAGTGTGGGAGAATCTAATAGCTTAGACCCAGCCCACATGGGACAATGTGAAGTGGCATTAAATCTATGCACGATTTGGCCCTTTAAATGTAAAAAAGTTTTGCATAAAATTCATCAAGGGCACAGGAGGTGGAAGAATGAGCTTCTCTCTGCTCACTGCTCACTAATGAAGTTCTGAAGATTCATGAAAATATTTGGGCTGAGAAGGACCAAAGGGGTGTGACTCTTTCCAGAGGTGTTTTTATTCTTCTTTAGAGCATTTTGGCCATTAAAATTCTGCTCAGACTGTCAAACACTCCCTCATGAAAACGGCCGTGTAAAATATGAAAGATAAATTCATCAGCATTATTACCCAGTGTGAGCTAAAAACTTTATGTTAATCTAACAATCTAAATCCTAAGTGCTTCTAAGCAACTTTGAACATATACAGTTACATTTTACCTGTCAAAGCCACCCCTGCTAATGCACAATGTGACAATTATACCAACAATGAGAATCCTGACTAAATGTGTTTTGGTACTACAATTTAATGGAGCTTTAAAAGCAGCTTTGGGTGGCAAAATACACAATCCGACTGTTCGACAGCCAAATGATCTTTTAGAAACAAGACCAGCTGAATGTCCTGAAGAGGCCTTGATTGTTGTTTGGAGACAGTCAAGGCTTTATTTTCAGGAAATGATCCAACATAGCAGAGGAAGTTATTGCTCAGTCTTGAGTGCAGTATATTTTGAAAATGGGATCTTTGCAGCTTTGCAGCTAATCATGATGAGAGAACAGTTGTGTTGAAAAACTGTGATTTCTTGTGTGAACTGCCGTTTTACTAGAGGTATCAATCACATGTTTAAGCCATCGATAGCCTGGGCTGTAAATCTTTTATTTTGGAAAGTCTAGATCATGCGAAAAGGTCACTATTGTAGTGAGGGGATATCGAGTTTAAGAGGAAAGCTGGCAGTCAGCAAAAAAAAAAAAAAAAAAAAAGAATTTGCCATTTCCAGATGAATGCACATTTCAGCTGTGGCCTAATGGTTAAAGAGTTGGACTTGTCACCCGAAGGTTGCAGGTTTGAGTCTTGGTGCTGGCAGGAGCTGGTGGGGATGAATGAACAGTGCTCTTCCACCCTCAATGCCCATGCAGTGCCCTTGAGCAAGGCACTGAACCCCCAGTTGCTCCCTGGGTGCTGTTTATAGCTGCCCACTGCTCCAGGCGTGTGTTCACTTCTCACTGCTGTGTGTGTGTATGTGTGTGTGTGTGCACTGATGGGTTAATTGCAGAGCACCAATTCTGAATACGGGTTACCATACTTGGCAAATATCACGACTTTCACTTTCATTTGTTGCATCACACATTCATTTCTTGAAATACATACAGTAGCCATTGTTTGTCAATGTTTTTTCATACTTTTCTAAACTTTGTGCATGCAAGAAAACCAGTATGCAAATAAAGATGGATTTATGTGTATACAGTCAATTTCAGAATATGCTCTCTTGTGCTTAATTGCCTGAGATTAAAATCTTATCTACTCTAGATCACTTCAGATCATATTAATCGCCTTTTCCGACACCTGCCTGCCTGCAAGTACTCTGCCACCTTGGCCCAGCTGTAATCTGCAGCATAATGTAACCAGTAGGGGTTAGTGTCGAGACAGCGGGAGAGGGCAAAAATCCATCTTCCTTCTAATTTGAGCGAATGTGTATCGTATGCTAAGTGCTTAACTGTTGTCAACACAATCTCCTTGCACAGACATACACAATGCACAGAAATACACTGCATTTTAGGGTTTTTCTTGTCTGTTAATGCCAATTTAAAGCAATTTATTGCATTAAATGCATTTTCAGGATAACAAAAATGCTTTGTGAAAATATTAAGTATTTATTTTTTATGAATCAATTTCACCCTTCAGAGCACACCTAAAGGGGGATTCTAACCAATTTAGCAAACTTTTTGTAATTGTAAACTAACATACACTTGCTCACTTCTGGTTTTCTATCATGGAAACTTTTCATTTTTTTATACTACTTACTACTTTTTACTGTTTTGGTACTACGATATTTTCACTGTGATATCTCTCCTAACTTCATCTAAGTAACATAACCCTCATAAAATTTTACTGAATACTGAATTTTTAGTATTCAGTACAGATTTTAGTTTTCATCTGTGCAGGTGTTTTCTGGTTCGACTATCCTTGCAATATTTGATCTCCACAATAAAAGCCAAACCTGACCAACACACACACAGACTACATAAAACAGCATGTGATCATTTAAAACTCCTCCTGCTCTGCTAAAGAAAGGTACAGTATCCTATTGTTGCAGGCCATGTGCGCTGATGTGTGAGGCCTGTTGGTTATCCATGCTGAGCTCCTGCAGTTTTGTCCCTGTCAACATAGAGCGCCTTGTCTGGTCACAGCATCCTCGCACGCGTGGATGACAGGAGAATAAATGCCACTGCTGCGCGCGTGCACGTGCCAAACATATATGATCTGTCTCGCTTCATAGTGATACGTATAAGAAACAACCAATTCTGGAATATGTATTGGGCATTATAAATAAATAAAACTGAGCATGATATGAAATGAGGCATCCAGTCAATTTGTGAATTTTAGCGATTATAGCTGTCACTATGAGCTGTGCAAAGAGTCACCTTAAAGAAATAGTTCACCATAAAAATTAAAATTCTGTTTTATTATACCCTTATCTTTTTCCAAATTCCTATAACTTATTTTGTGTTTCTAAAAATAAAGAATGCTGAAGTCAGTCATGTTAGGACTTTTTTGAGACATCCTCAATAACTGGGAGACGTCAAGCTACACAATACTGAATCTTCCACATTAGTGAGGCGTTCATCGCTGCGAATGAATCACTGAATTAGTGAGTTGAACTTGAGAACCGAGTCAGTTCTCACGAACAAAACCATTCCCGTCGAACCAAGAGATTGAAAAAGATCCACCTCCAGCAAATGGTTCTTGAGAGTTACGATTCATTCAATGACATAATTGCTATGACTTAAAAGGACTCGAGTCGTTTAGACTAATTTTATGATGCTTTTGTTTTTTTCCTCTTTGTTTTTGAGACTTTTAATGTATGAAAAAGAGCTAAATCATATAAGATTGTATTTTTTTTGCCTATATAAAGGCTATTTGACTATTGGCTATTTAATAATAATAATAATAATAATAATAATAATAATTATTATTATTATTATTATTATTATTATTATCGTTGTTGTTTTTGTTGCATTTTATGGTTTCTATAAAGACAATTTATAAATTCTGTATATTTAGGTAAATTAGAAACGTGGTAACTAAAGAAGATTATATTTATTTGAGCATAAACGGGAAAATGGTTTTACGGCTCTAGTAGTTTATACATTTTAATGCAATTCGCTAGATATAAAAATATAATATTTCAACAGTAATGCGCACAATGTCGTTATGCCCAAGTCTCTCTCTCTCCCTCTCCCTCTCCTTCTCTTCCTCTAGACGCAGCAGCGGCTTGGCTCGGATTCAGTACCTCCCCTATGTGCTGCCTTACTCCATCATCACATCCCTGAACGTGAGCGGTGTAGCTGAGGAGCACTTCTTTAAAACCCGACACTTCGCTGGAGTTGCTTCCCTGCGCGTCTTAGAGTCGGTGGGAGGGGAGAAGCATTCCCCAAAATCTCTTCTAACGATGGAGACCCGTCTGGTTGTATTCCCTGGCGCCCACTTTACTCTTTCTACCTGGCTAATTCTTTCCTCCTGGTATGTTTTTCCAAATGTAAAGGCAGATATAAGTTGCGCGTCATGTATGTCGCCAATGCAAGTGATTTACGCAGGGGACGAGCTTCTGCGTGACCCGCCTGATTCTGGGAAATATCCGAGACAGGATCAAAAGAAACCCAAGCTGATCGCAGTTCTTTACCCGAATATTGGAGTACCAACAGCACAAGAGGTGGATGGTTTTCCAGGGATCGCGCCAAAACTGGAAAGAAACGCGGAGGAGATAAACTCCCGCGCGCTTTTGGGGGACTCCACGGAGTCCGCTTTAGACGAAGAATTGTTTTCGGATGAATATGTGAAAAGTGTATCTGAATATGGACCCGGGGACGCTGCATTGGGGAGAGTCAAAAGAAGCGTGCCCGAGTTTCTGGAGAGCGCGGAAGCCCGCTCGGAGGAGCAGAGAAAGACCTCCGGTCTGCGGGTGGACGGACAGAGTAAACGCGCCGAAGTTCGCTGGAACAGAGATGATGAGCACGAACCCAGACCCGACGAACCCAAACTGACCAGCAGCACTTTTGCTCTGGCTGGAGACTCTGCGCACAACCACGCAGTCGTTTACTGGACTGGAAAAAACAGCAGTGTAAGTCCCCAACATCTTGTACTTCTTTGCCAAAATGTTAGTTATCTGGTCCATGCTGACTTGTAAAGCTCTCAGGTTTCTCGTCAACTTCAGTTGTTGTCACTGTAAAGGCATGCACATGTAGTTTCGAGTCTATAGGGGTTATAATGAGCATTTGCCCAAGCTGTCCTGAAATAATCAACCCTCCTGAAACATAACCTTAAAAAATTCTAAGCCAACTGATCCGGCTGGTTTTACATGGGTTTTGGCACAATTCAGCTTGGGAAGACCCTCTCAAACCAGCTAAGACCAGCAAACCATTTTATTCTTCTGAGCAGAGATAATCTAAAGGTTTACAGAAAACACCTGTTCAGAGTGTTAACCACCTGTTTGTCAAAGAGATCAAGCACAATAGGATCTCTGCAATGAGCTGGAATGTAATCCATATTTTTACTACTATTATGTTAAGTGTAAATAACCATTCACCTTTAGGAGTTTCTTTCTAAATTGTCTTAAGTTAAATAGACTGCTGGGCAAAGTCTGAAATATGCCTTTAATGCAGTATCTTTCTGCACTGTCTGTGTATTTTTTTTTTTTCTGATGAAATGATTTGCTTGTAGAGCAGGTTGTTGGCTAGAGCCTCCTGGCTGCAGTGCTGTCTGTGTTTTTGGATTGGCAAGATAGGAGACTTTATAATCTTAATAATTCAGAGATCCATCTAGTCGATTTTGTAGACCAGAGGCACATAGGCAAAAAAAAAAACCTTGTCCTTTAATGCTAAAGTTAAGCAGAGCTAAAGGCTTGCATTTAAGCAAGTCTGCAGAGCATTGCCTGGGTGTTTGGATTTTGTTGCAGACAGGTGGTGTTTGATGAGATATGTGTGAGTGAGAGAGATATGAGTGCGAGAGAGAAGAAAGGCAGATTTTCCATGTGATTTTCAAACAGATTTTCATGTTTAATCTATGTTTTGTTGCTGTGCCTCTGTGCTATTATATTATATTATATTATATTATATTTTATTATATTATATTATATTATATTATATTATATTATATTATATGTATCAAATTATTTTACTTAGATTGCATTTAAAATGCAAAGCATGTTGTGTAAGCAACCTAAGCACCACTGGTATTAAAATAGTACAATAGTAACAGGTAATCTATTAGGTACAATTTAAGCATGCATTTTGTTATTAATGAAAAGTGAACAGTATGATGACTAAATGAAGGCAGATTTTTCCATATGACTTGGGTTGAATGTTCCAATTAATATACAAGGTGTTAAAGGAGATGGCCAAGATGTAGAAGGAATCAGCAGAGGAGGCATTAAAATGATTTTTATGGAGAGGTTTTAGAGAAGGCTCTTAATTTAAATGTGAATATGGATATCATTTTAAATATGATTTTGCAGTTCGCTTCTTGTAATTGTTTCTATTTGGCTTTGGAAAACTCATTCTAGACCAGTGGTTTTAGCAGATTTGTCCCAGAGAGGTAATTGGAAGCAACAGGCAGTGGATTGAGGCAGATATTCCTACTACAGATTCTATGTGCATTTTTTGTTTAAGATGGGCCTATACGTGAAATGATTTCTCCAGCAGTATGAGGTGAAGTTATATGAATTAGGCTCATCCTTCTCAAATGAACCACCTCATCCATTATTGTCTTTCTTAGTGCCAGTTTGCACAAAAAAATACAATAAATCAAAACAGATAGTCCAGTGTTTTCCGGCCCTGTCTAGACATATTGCATCTAACTTTATTAACTTGTTTAGTAGCTGTCAGTAAAACAGCCACAGCAATTTTAGGCAAGGGTTACTGCCCACCACAGGTCCCGTCCCTCATCCCCGCAGCTGTAAATCTCCTATAATTATCTTCCGGACTGAGACAGCCATTTTGAAAGATTTTGTCCTGTTCAGGGACTGCCTACTCAAGCGTATTTCCCTGCTTGCATGCCTGCTGGAGAGCTATGTCTTCATTGGCTGGAAGTTTTATGAGAGTTGAATGAAGTGTGCAAGAACAGAGTGTGTGATTTGATTTGATTTTCTAGCAATGTATGCAAAACCTTTTTTTTGTGTGATATTTGCTGCTCTCTTTGTTCAATCACTGCTCGGATGTAGAATATGCTTTTGCTATGTTATCCAGGAGGCATTTAGACAAACGTTTAGACATTCATGATTGAATTTACTTAGAAACATAACCTTTTGAACTATAGGTTAATACTTAGGAAATCTGTAAAATTACAAAATATCCCCCTCCCTTATAAAAATATTTTTCATTATTATTATTTTTTTAATTATTTCTTCTTAGTATTTATTTATTTGTTTATAATGGGTACATTGGACTGTCCCATGCATGTGAATTCCTTCAATGCTGTTTCAAAAATATCCCAAGATGTACTTTGTGAAGTCGTAGAGATTTCAGAAGCTAAAATATACAATTTACAAACTTTTGGTCATCAAACATTTTCTAGATGTTCTAAACTTTGGAAAACATAAGTAATAATAAGGAATACGTTTGTCTAAACACTTGATAATGTATATGTCTCACCATTTTAAGACACATTTTAGCTTCAAAAGATGTTCTGACTAGGTGGAGAAAAGGATACAGTCCACTGGTGTTTTGAGGTTTAAGCTCAATGAAATGTATTTATCTTATGATTCCCATATCCCATCATGCTTTTGTGTCATGCATTCAGAAGGAAAATAGATTTGCATATGATTTAAGTTGTAAGCCTGGCATGCATCAATGGCTTCTGATGTAGTCTTGCTTCACTGAGATTGGGTCATTCTTATAGACCCTGTTGTCATATGCTCCAAGGATTTCTTTGAAACGCCTCACTGAAAGTCTAAGTATAAAATACAAGCGGTAAATGAGCTTTGTCAAATAGCGTTTCCCTGAAGAGGTGGGCTGTTTCATTTGCACTTTCATGCGATTCACTAAACATGGTGGTCAACTGCATGATTTTGGCACTGGTTTGTTGGTTTAAAACAGGACGTTTCCAACAGTAAACCAGTTTAGTGCTTAGCTATGTTCTGCATTTATCACTACATCTAGTTAGAATTGGTTTAGGACCATCTGGTTGCTTTTACATCTGAATGTCTTCATCAGTTTGAAGGACAGTGGAGGTTCTCTGATATGTAACCTCGGGGAATGGTGTGAATCTCGATTGCTATGTGAATTGGGAAAACAGCATTGTGAGTTGCTGACGACTGTTCTAGTTTCGCATCTAAGGCCTCCTTCACTCCTCTGTCAAACCATCTGTTCTTCTTGTATACAGTCTTTTTATAACTGAACATGTGCTCCAGAAGTCCTGCCTGAAGGTATTTGTCCTCCTGCATTGAACGATGTTGGCTCATAAAGAAGTTATTTACATTTTCGAGTCGCATCCCTCAGGTTTCTGTCTCAGTTTGTTGGGAGGCTTCAAATGGAACAAGGTTGTGTTTGTTGGAGACACTTGTTGGGCATGAATGAAGATATTGTCGGTACTGCTTGTCTTTGATTGGTGTTTTACTTGTTTCACCTTATTAAAAGTTAAAATGGTACCATTAGTGACAAAGGGGAGAGCTGTATCTAATTTGCTCAGTTAATGGCAATTAGGTTTTCTTGTTTAGAAGGTGATATTTTTTAAATCAAGTTAGCATTTATATCTTCTGTTCAGTAGCTCAGAAATGATTTGCCTTTTGATGCATACTGTGCAATCCAAGAAGAGCAATTTGTTATCTTTTCATCTTTGTGTAAATAGTTTTGACAGGTTTAAAATATTAATGTTTTTTTTCATAAGATATGGCTTTGAATGTGGCCCATAATTACTGTACTCTGCGGTTCAAAAGTAAATATATAAATACTTTTATTCAGCAAGGATGCATGAAATTGATCAAAAATGCAGTAAAACATCAAGTCAAGTCATTTGTATTTTAAATAAATGCCGCTCTTTTGACCTCTCGGTTCACGAAGGATGACAGATATGAAGAAGCACAACTTCACAATTAATTATTTTCACAGTTTTTATGATGATAGCTAAAAATGTTTCTTGAGCATCAAATTAGCATATTGCAATCATTTCTGAAGGATCATGTGACACTGAAGACTGGAGTAATGATCCTGAAAATGCAGCTTTTCTATTAAAGAAATGAAATACATTTTAAAATAGAGAACAATTATTTTAAATTATAATAAAATTTCACAATATTACAGTTTTTACTGTATTTCTGATCAAATAAATGCAGGCTTGGTTAGCATAACCAACGGTAGTATATATTGGATTGTATTACGTATTATTAATACATATACTGTTTATAAAGATGGCTAGATGCATATTATTAATTTTCAGTGATTGGCTACTGTACCTCGACACTTGACTTTCAAGAGCACTTTAATATGTTAGGCACTCTTAGCTAGCCAAACACATTTAGTCACCAATACCTCAAGAATGGCAAAATAAATCATCAACAACCTTGCACACTCCTGGACATGATTTAGTGCCACTAATGCATTATAAAGCGCTTCGTTTATTTAGTGTGGATGCTAATTACTAGTAAAGGAGGCTATGGAATGTCATGAATAATTTAGTTATACTAATGTAGCATGCCCTCCAACCGCCAATTAGTGTTTACACATTTGTTTTCCGGCCCTCTTCTATGCAGCTGAGGTCCTGGTGAGAGCCGGTGGTACAGTTGGGGGATTTATTTCCAGGATTCACTTTGGAGACCTTTGGCTGACTTTCCATGATTTGTGAAGGAAACCATGCTCAGCTACTTCCAATTAAAAGCAGACTAATTTTTAGGATACACAATGAAAATAAGTGGGGAAATATACAGGTGGTTGGTAGGGATAGGTACTTAACCCAGTATTTAATCGGCCTCAGGGCTAAGTTATGAAAGACCGGAGTATAGATAAGCTCTGATGTTAACGGTTCTGCTAACGGTACTGGAGAAATTAAGAAAACACACATTTTATTGTTGCTATATATACACATTATCTTGCAAATTCCAGCTTTTTTTGTATTATATTATATTATAATAATATTCAAACATTTGTCTATTATGCATTTTTGCTATTTGCAATTCAGATGCGAGATTGCGCTCATGCGGAGGAGCTTCAGCCTGCGCAACATGAAAGCCCTGTTTAATTATGATAGAAGAGAGAGCTAAACATTCAAACATCTGCTTACACTTTAGGTCTGTGGCTCTTTTATTGAACTAATTTAATTTTATCTATTTCGACCTTAGCTTCTAAGGATTATAGCTGCATTTCTTCTAGCACAACTTTCACTTCACAGCAGTGCGCATTCGTTCCTCCCTAAAACCCAAACTTAAAGTCAGAATCAGCACAATTGGTGTTTGTTGTAAAATGCCGTCTTTACTGTTGCTAAATCGCGGGACATGTTTGATAATAAAATGTTGAAAGCACAATCCACATAAGAGATGCTGTTCCCCAGACTGAAATGTGTGCAAGCGGCATGCCCCAAAACTGACAAGCTAATTACACTTTGAGCTTCGGGCGCGTCCAAACAATCAAATACACACACAATATGTAAAAATGGCTGGCTTGGAGAGTGTTTACTTAAACATAGTTTTAAGTGGACGAGAACAGTTGGGAGAAAATCCAATGTGTTTCAATATATCATCTTAAAGTGACAGGCTGGTGCTTGGGCCACCAAGGTTAATCAAATAACAAAATGCAAAGTAAAAATCACTCTCAGCTCTTAATCTGTATAACATTATAGCTAGATTATATTAATCTATCAATACATACAGTGAAAATTACAGTATCGTAACATACAGTATCATATCGTATGTATAAAATACTAAATATTCCTGCACAGCAGTGCATATGCTTTATATTCACTTAATTAAATATTTATATATTTATTATATTTATATATATATATACTAGGGTTGTGAATCTTTGGGTAGGCAGCGATTCGATTCGATTCACGATTCATAGGTTTTCGATTCGATTCAGGAACGATTTTTACAAATTTAGAACGATTCAATTAGATTCGATTCACAATTAAATTTGATTTGTTTTCGATTATAACGATTCGATTCTGCACTCTTTACGTGCATTTACAAGATTTTTTAAATGCTTCCTCTAAATTCTTTAAATGCTTAGTCAGGGGCAAATTACACCAGCCTTTATGGCCATAGGTAAAAAACAAACAAAAAAAAACTTTTATCCATTGTCAGATGCTAGTTTAATGAAGCTATGGCTTGACATGGCATAAAAATATATGTAAGCAAAGATTTAAATAAAGAGCTTTAAAAGTATTATGTATAAGCTAACATTTTGACACACCAGGGGCGTAGCCATCATTTCAGAAGTGACAGAAATGTCCTATGTATTATCATAATTATTATTGTTGTTTTATTTATTTTTTTACAATGAATTATCTTCTTTTTTCATTACTTTTAATTTGCTGTAAGAAATCAAATACACTGCTCGACAATTAATCATTTGTAATCAATATTTTTTTTCCTAATGGCAATTTTATGATGGTTTTATATAGGCTACTACATTTAATTAGCTATTATTTAAATTTTCTGCACAGAATAAGGTAGAAAATATACGTTATAGTACCTGCACTGTAATAAATGATGTCGATTAGCACTGCATCAATTCATAAATTTTATATATTTATTGTGGGTTTTTTTTCCAAACGTTTCATCAGTACATTCTGCTTTAATTTAGTTTAGCTTCAGATAAAGCCTGGCACTTCTACGAGAGCGAGATCACTGCTCTTTCAGTGTGAAAGATTCTTGATCTCATTTTCACAAAATAAATGCTATAGTAGCTATTTAACTTTTCCTCTCCGTCAGCGAATGATGATTCTGAGAGAAAATGCGCAATCCTGTGACAGACAGTGGAGCGCGTGAAGGAGAGAAGGTACGATTCACGAACACTGTTCAAGGTCTCCATTAATTCGTGCACGTAGTAATTTTATGTGTACATATTTTGAAAGCACTGAATCACTATAGAAATTGCGATTCATTCGATTCTTAGCGTTTTAAATCGATCACTGTCCGAGATCGCGATTCACGATTCAAAAATCATGTTTCAAGATCGATGCATATGAATCGTCAGGGTTTGTAATCGCTGCATCAAGAAAACGAGTGAATCGTTACTCCCATAATATATACAGTATATATGAGCTGAATTATTCTGAAATGTAAAATATATATATATATATATATATATATATATATATATATATATATGTCTGTGTGTGTGTGTGTGTGTGTGTGTTTTATCTCCCTAATATTCAGCACTTCGAACTTTGTGTGCCATATACCACATCAACATATCAGCCACTTCCTCATCCATCACAAAAAGCATCATCTGCTGGATCAGAATCACGGTTTACAAACCGCCTAAATGTAGCCATTATCTCCATCGTTGGGGAGTATAGTGTAAGGGCTGGACACAATAGAGACGGGAACACTCCGGCATAATCACACACTTGGCCGCTGAACCAGAGCAAGCAACAAGGGTGTCTCAGCATCTATCTGTCCCCCTATGTTAATTACACTCATATAACAGAGTGTCAGATGTGATTTGGTTTCATCTCTGTTGCGTTAAACACTTTTTTTCCCCACCGGGCTGCTCGGCGTGTCTCTCTCTCTCTCTCTCTCTTTTTCTCTCTTTCACACACACAGACTGGCAGTGACAGTCTATGCTCCGAGGTAGATTAAAAAACTCTGCTATGATATCAAATACACATCTCTTTGAAATCACTTTAATATTAGGTGCTATCAGATACATGTGGAAGGAAATGGTGCACTGGAAGACGTGTTATAATGCAGGGAGGGGTTAAATCAGGCTGCACGATCAAGAATTGTGTTATGAAGCTTTGATTCCTAGTTATAATTGATGAAGTAATTATGAACCAATTGAAGTAATTATGTTTAAATTATAATTACATATTAATTTTTAAAGTAGGCATAATAAAAGTATAAAGTTTTAAGTGTATGTCTGTCTGTGTATAATTATTATTAACAATTAATCTTGTAACAATGACATAAAATTATGTTTGTAATTATTACTGTAAACTATATATGTTTAGTATATTTATTTAATTTGTTTTCCCTATGTGCGTGTAAGCCTATGTGTTGTTTTCTTGTAACCTGCAATGATGGAAAAATCCCAGATTAAAATGAGAATTGGATTAAGTGTAAAAATGTAGGTCAGATACAGTACGTATCGCATTTAGAACCATTTGAAAGTTTTGCTGAAACACTCAATCTCACAAATGCATGCTTGACAGCAAAACAGCAAGATCAGGGCAGGGTCAGATGCCTGATAAAGAAATCGGAGCTGATTGGGAACTTTAATGCAGCCAAAGAGTTAATCTGGACTGTGGTTGTGTCCTCTCTCAGGGAGAGTATGTGTGCCCTGAAAGTATGTCTTCCACACACTTTAATCAGGGGAAAAGATGGATGAATAAGACATGACCGTAGACGGGCTATACACTCACAGTCAGCTTGAGAGAGTCTTCATGAGTGTGTGTGTTTCATGTTCATTTGCAGCTTCTTGTGATGTAGACTAATGCTGACAGATTCCTCCCTAGAACCAGCAGTCTATCTGCACTTTGTCTAATTAAAACGAATCTGCTATCTTATCTTCACCGGCTAAAATCTAAATATGCTACATTAATATTATTACTGTTTTTGACAGCTTCACTGTTGACTCTCTGGCAAGTCTCATTCTTTGCTGGCCCAAAACACTGCATACAAAACAAGTTGAGTGTATGGTTTCTCCTATTTCAGAAGGATTATGTGTATATGCTGATTTGCTGCTAAACAAACATTTCTTATTATTATCCATGTTGAAAACTGATTTGCTGCTTATATTTTTGTGGAAACTGATACATTTGTTCAGGATTCTTTGAAAAATGAAAAGTTAAAAAGAACAGCATTCATTTGAAATAAAAATATCAGACAAAATCATAAATATCAGTGCATATTAATGCATCCTTTCTGAAAAAAGGGCCCAAACTTTAAAATAGGAAGCTATTTCATATATATAATTTAATAATTTAATGTAATGATGTAATTTAATGTAATTTTGCATGTTTAATTTAGTTTGCGAGTTTATCAAAGTGTAAAAAAAGCATTTGTCTCATATATGACATGTTTGATCTTCCTAAAACAACACTGTAAGGTAAATTGTGAAGCATACAAGTGTTTATCTGTCAATATTCCTCGGTGTTGAACTGCGTTTTAACATTTAATGCTTTTGTAACCGATTTGGAAGTCCTAATGGAGACTGAAGAGTGGCTGAATAGAAAATGTAGATGAATTTTTAAAGGCTCTTGTTCTTTAAAACTCTCTGTATATGTGGACTTAGGTGTCTGCAGATGCCAGTGAAAACAGGCCGAGTTTAAGAGTTCAACAGAGCAGAATCTTGCGGCGGGGTTCAGGCACTTATCTGTGTTTTGAGCCATGCCAGGGTCTAAAAGAAGAGCTGTGTGTACTGTTGTGTGGTCGTTCTGTATTTTATGAACAACATTTGGTAAAGATTCTAGAACCGTGTTAAAAGATTGCTGAGTGGTGGTATCACTATGGCAACACTGGCCTCTGTAGATTTTGCAACCAAGAATCGATATCTCTTAATTAATTTTATTCTGTCTTTGACCTATACTGTACATCCAATTAACTTGTCTATATGCTTGTGTTTATGGTGTCGCCCACTTTGGCTTATTTAGCCTCTGTGTTTAGTCTCGCTAAACAAGATCAGTGGGTGTTACAGTACTCTCACAACTTGTATGCAGAATTCAAATAACATATATGCTCAGCTCTAGGTCATCACTGTGCAAAAAAAAAACAATGATAGCATTGACAGTGAAATTAATATGCTGAATCACTTTTCCCCCCTGTCTTAATGTGTTACTGTACTAATGTATCAGATTTTGAAGCAGAAAGTTGCGGGAGATACGGGACAGCTTTTAACAGCCAGAAAGGTTTTTATCACAGCCTGGAAACCCAACAGTTGACAGCTTTTGGAGGTTTTGGAGATAGGCCAGGGCATGGATTACAGCGGGGCTCTTCTGAATGATTTTGGCTTGAATAGAATGGAACCCTTGAATAGTCAATCCAAATGTATATGTTTAGAGCTTTTCGAAATACATATTGAATCAAAGCAGCTATACAGAAATGAATAATGATAGTATTTGTCATACCTTAATGCCTAATTGTCTACATTTTGCAGTTTAGAACTTAACAAGAGTTTTCATAGGGTGTAGATATAAACTTTTGTAGATTTTAGGTTGTAGATCTGGAAGAGGTGGAGGTACTGGTCTGCTCATCTCTAATGATTGGAAATTTAATCCTTTACCATCTTTGGGTATCAACAGCTCCTTTGAATCTCATTCAGTTACTGTTACCTACCCTTTTAAAATACATTTTTTAGTTGTCTATCGACCCCCAGGACCACTCGGTAACTTTTTGGATGAATTAGATGTGTTGCTCTCAACCTTTTCTGAGGATGGTACTCCCCTAGTTATGCTTGGAGATTTTAACATTCATCTAGATAAACCTCTGTTTGCCGATTTCCACACTCTGCTTGGCTCTTTTGATCTCAACCGAGTGTCAACTACTGCTACTCACAAATCAGGCAACCAACTGGACCTTATTTATACACGAAACTGCTCTACTGATCATGTTCTGGTTACTCCACTGCACACGTCGGATCACTTCCTCCTCACTCTTAACCTCAACATGATCCCTGACACATCACTTACCCCTCCACATGTCATCTTTCGACGTAACCTACGCACACTTTCACCCTCCCGGCTATCTGCAATGGTTTCATCTTCACTTCCTTCCCCTAAACTGTTTGCATCTTTGGATGCTAACAGTGCTACTGATACTTTCTGCTCCACTCTTACATCTTGTTTAGACACTGTTTGCCCCTTATCTTCCAGGCCAGCCCGTAACACCCCTTCTGCCCCTTGGTTATCTGATGTTCTACGCGAACACCGTTCTAAGCTTAGAGCTTCAGAAAGGGTGTGGCGCAAGTCCAAAAATACTACTGATCTTATTGTGTATCAGTCACTCCTATCTTCTTTCTCTGCTAATGTCTCCTCTGCTAAAAGGACATACTACCATAACAAAATTAACAATTCATCTAACTCTCGCATGCTTTTTAAAACATTTTCCTCACTTCTTTGTCCTCCTCCTCCTGCTTCATCTCTAATAGCTGACGACTTTGCAACATTTTTCATTAATAAAATTAAACACATTAGTGCACAATTTTCCACACCACAATCAGTCAAGCTCATATCACCAGCAAACTTACACTCATTTACATCCTTCTCTTCACTCTCTGAGGCAGAAGTGTCAAAACTCATCCTTTCTAATCACCCTACAACTTGCCCACTTGATCCAATTCCATCTCATCTCCTTCAAGCCATTTCTCCTGAAGTTGTACCTGCACTCACTCACATCATCAACACTTCCCTCCACACTGGTGTTTTTCCCTCATCATTTAGACAGGCACGTATAACTCCACTACTTAAGAAACCCAACCTCAACCCATCTCTTTTAGAGAACTACAGACCAGTTTCCCTTCTTCCTTTTATTGCAAAAACACTTGAACGAGCTGTGTTCAAACAAGTCTCTACATTTCTCACACACAACAATCTCCTTGACAGCAACCAATCTGGCTTCAGAAGTGGACATTCAACTGAGACGGCCTTGCTCTCAGTTGTTGAAGCTCTAAGACTGGCAAGAGCAGAATCCAAATCTTCAGTACTTATCTTGCTCGATCTGTCTACTGCTTTTGACACGGTTAACCACCAGATCCTCCTATCAACGCTACTGGCGAAAGGCATCTCAGGAACAAAACTTCAATGGTTTGAGTCTTACCTATCAGATAGGTCCTTCAAAGTATCTTGGAGAGGTGAGGTGTCCAAGTCTCAACATCTAACTACTGGGGTGCCTCAGGGCTCAGTTCTTGGACCACTTCTCTTCTCTGTCTACATGGCATCGTTAGGTTCTGTCATTCAAAAACATGGCTTTTCATACCACTGCTATGCTGATGACACTCAACTCTACCTCTCATTCCATCCTGATGATCCGACGGTAGCTATTCGCATCTCAGCTTGTCTAACTGACATTTCTTCCTGGATGATGGACCATCACCTTCAACTCAACCTTGCCAAGACAGAACTGCTTGTGATTCCAGCAAACCCATCGTTCCATCACGTTTCACCATCAAGTTAGGCACATCAAACATAACTCCTTCAAAAACAGCTAGAAGCCTTGGATTTATGATTGATGATCAGCTGACCTTCTCAGACCACATTGATAAAACTGTCCGATCCTGCAGATTTGCTTTATTCAACATCAAGAAGATCAAGCCCTTTCTTTCGGAACATGCTGCACAACTCCTTGTTCAAGCTCTTGTTCTGTCGAGGCTGGACTATTGCAATGCCCTCTTGGCAGGTCTTCCAGCCAATTCTATCAAACCTGTACAATTAATTCAGAACGCGGCAGCAAGATTAATTTTTAATGAGCCAAAAAGAATACACGTCACACCTCTGTTTATCAATTTGCACTGGCTTCCAATAGCTGCTCGCATAAAATTCAAGGCATTGATGTTTGCCTACAAAACTACCACTGGCTCTGTACCCATTTTCCTAAATTCGTTACTTCAGACTTATGTGCCCTCTAGAAGCTTGCGTTCTGCAAGTGAACGTCGCTTGATTGTGCCATCCCAAAGAAGCACAAAGTCACTTTTACGGACTTTTAAATTAAATGTTCCCTTCTGGTGGAATGAACTTCCCAACTCAATCCGAGCAGCTGAGTCCTTAGCCATCTTCAAGAATCAGCTTAAAACACATCTCTTCCATCTTTATTTGACCCTCTAACTTTAACACTCACTATTCTAATTCTATTCTTTAAAAAATCTAACTACCTTTCTAATCTTTTTGTATTCTATTTTCTTTTCATTTATTATGCAATTGTATATGTATGTGTGTGTATGTGTAAAGACCTCTAACTAGCTTGCTCTATTCTTTTATTTTTTTTATTCTATCTGTTTTCTTTTTATTTATTATATTAGTTAAAAACCCATCCTACGTGTACTGTGTTAACCTAACTGAGACTTGTTATAGTACTTATATATCATTGCTCTTTTTGTTGTTTTTGATTGCTTCCACTGTCTTCATCTGTAAGTCGCTTTGGATAAAAGCGTCTGCTAAATGAATAAATGTAAATGTAAATGTAGATCTGAATACATCGGAGGCTGATGATTCTGAAGCTCACGATCATGTGAATTAGATGTTAAAGTGTTAGATAAGTGACGGGTGGGAGTTATAATTAAGGTGGAAAGCACACTCTAGTTCTAGAGAGCGTTTAATTGGCAACAAATTCTACTAAATTGTCATCAATATTTTGCATGTTTCCCCCATTAGAAAAACTGATTAAATATGAGATTAAATATGTATTTTTATGGAGGACACTGTTATACTGAGGGCCTCAAAGCTAACAGACATGGACTAAAAGCTTTATTTTTTGTTTGGTTTAATGTAATGGTGTTCAAAAATGTTAACATGAACACAAGATTTAAAACTTCTTGGACTTATTATGGACTATTTATTTGTTAATATAAGGGCTGGGCGATGTATCGAATATTAGCGATAATATCGGAATAATTTTGATGATGAGAGCGGTTGCCAGATAACAAGAGTTTAAATAGAAATACATTTTCTTCCCGTTGTTTGCTTATTTTAAGCAATCTGGCAACCATGCACAAAATATATATTATATATATGAATGAATACCAAAGACTTCATGCACTCTCTCTGTCTCTCTCTCTCTCTCTCTCGCTCTCTCTCTCTCTCTCTCTCTCTCTCTCTCTCTATATATATATATATATATATATATATATATATATATATATACATATATATATAAACCTGCAGACAGTTGACAGATTTGTGTTCTTATCTAAAAAACTTTTTTATACACTTTTTATAAAATACTTCCCAGTAAAATACTCGCCAAACCCAAATGTTTTTCTTAACCTTTCACAGAAATGTAACTTTTCCTTCTGAAGTGACTTTGGTTCCAAGTCCTTTTATTTTTCAGGTAAATAGGTCAATACTGAGGTAAATACAAGGCTTATTCCTCACAGTGCATCTTCATCCAAAGATGAAACATAGCCTACTTGATGAATCTTAATGTTTTGCTTACGGAAGAGATGTGGCTGTTTACATGTTCGCGTCTCACATGTATGATTATCATATAGAGCCTTATGCACGTGGGTGTCATTACTTTACAGATAATAGGGACTTTAAGCAACAACAGCTGATGGAACAGCAAAGACAAGAAAGTGTGATTGCGAATGTGCGACTTTAAGTGCTACTTCGTGACCTGTGCATTGTAATGGTCTACTAGGGGACTACAACTAATTTGCTGTAGTCACTACTACGTGACAGATTAAAAGGCGAGTATATTCTGCATGATAATTCTAGATTTGTAGACTTATTGGGATCATACAAGACTGAAAACTCTTCTTCTGACAATAAGTTGTCAATAATCTCTTGCCTGTTTAAATGACATTTTGTATTACATTCCATCAATGATAAATGATGTAATGGTTCATGGCCCCCTCGGTTGTTGCTATTGCTTAGTGATTTTTGCACTCTTTGGCTATGGCATTTAACAGTTCATGTCAGATCACGATCAGATCAGCTGTTGTTGCTTAAAGTCCCTAATGAGCTCAGATGGGAAATAAAGACTTCATGCTTTCTTATGTCTCGTGTCTGTGTGTCAAGTATTCGCTGAGTTCTCGTTCATTTTAGTGACGCATTTCAGAAAGATGTTTCAGAGGCATACAGTATTTGTTTTTTCTTTATTTTACACAAGTGCAAAGTTTTGTTGAAATTGCAAGTGTATACAAATACAAGTAGACATTTTACAATTTCAATTGATGTATTGCTCTTATCTGGAAACGTTTATCTTATATGATACTCTTATCTGAAGTTCTTCTGTTATTAGGAAAAAATGCAAGTGAAGAATCAATTCGCTGTTTTGACACTTATGTAATTTTTCAGTCAATATTAAATTGCTGAAAGAACTATGAGTTTTACTTTATAGTGTATGTTTTACACCGTCATTAGTGTTGTTTTATAATGATGATGTGCATGAGGGTTCATTGTACACTATTTGGCTTATTTTTGGGCACTATTTCAACAGCCTGTCCAGTAACAGCAGCAGGGTCTTTTTGCATGCATTTTGCATGCAAGCAGATGGATAAGTAGATCAGGTCCTCATATACAACGTGAATGTTTCTACCTGCGAACAACGGTTCCTCGCCGACACATTGTGTGACTCGCAGATCCTCATCAACCTGAAATAAATAATAAACAAGAGAGTCAGGCTTACTATATGTGGTTATTGCCCATCTTTCAGAGTTCGATAAAGCAGGGAGGAAATTGCTTTCAGCCCTTATTACTTTTCTGACTGTCCATGTGCACCTAGAAGTTTCCAATCTCATCTAAACTCTGAGCTTCCAAATTCAAAGAAGAGAGACAGAAAGACAGAGATACAGCGAGAGAGCGTGGAAGAGGAATACATAGACAAATTAAAGAGGTGCCAAAACAAAGATGGAAGCATGAGATAGCAAGAACAAGGGAGAAGAAAGAACTTCTGTTTGCCTAGGCTCTCAAAAGGCAAAGGATAGCAACACACAAGCATGTTTAGAGACATGTAACAGTGTTTGATTGTTCTGCCAGTTTAACACAGTCACTGAATGCTCTATGATTGTTCACCATGGTTGTTGCTATGACGATCCCAAGTACGTTTGCCAAAGGAAAGACTGTGAAAGAGTGAATTAAAAGTGTCTGATCTGTATTTACCAAGCTCTGTCCAAAAACACATTGCTCTGCAACATGTGAGAAAATTAACAGTGAGGGCTTTGTTGAATTTATGTGGACCAGCTGCTAAAAATGGTATTTATATCCAATATATCCAAATTAATGTGAATGTGAATGTGTGTGTCTCAATGGCTGTAGTATGCTGCAATATTCCCTGGTTGGCTAACACACTTTTGTCTCTTTACCATCACAGTGTTAGTCTCAGTCATTTGAGTTCAACCCTCTCAGAATGCCATTAAAAGTTCATAAAAAAGCATTTAAAATAGATTTGATATGTGCCCAATCCTTTGAATCCCCCCTGCCTACTTCATCTTGTCCAAATGAGATGGCTACTGCAGCTTGAAGAGAGATTTGCGGTTCTTATAACAATTTTGTCTAAAAGACACAGCAGGTCGGATCAAATTGGGGGAACTTTGCACTTCAGATATTGTTCAGTGGTGAACAAGATTTCAAGCTGAAAGGTTGAAGAAAAGTGGTTAATTAAAACATATACTGGCTCATTTGCATTTCTGATGCAGGCTTGGAACTGGTGCGATATTAATTCTCTTAAAAGCATGTTTTATTTGAGCCTTACCTCACTGTTAGCCTGTCAAGGCCAATATTATATGTGCCCTCCATAAGAATTGGAACAGTAAATACAAAATTGTTCTGTTTGCTTTGGAATCAAGAAGTCTGTAAATGTGATTAAAAGATGAATATGAGACAAAAGGGTAACACTTTTGAATAAGGTTCCATTAGTTAATGTTAGTTAATGTATTAATTAACATGAACAAACAATGAATAATACATTTATTACTGTATTTATTCATCTTCGTTAATGTTAGTTAATGAAAATACAGTTATTCATTGTTAGTTCATGGTAATTCACAGTGCATTAACTAATGTTAACAAGCACAACTTTTGATTTAAATAATGCATTAGTAAATGTTGAAATTAACATGAACTAAGATTTATAAATGCTGTAGAAGGATTGTTCTTGCTTAGTTCATGTTAACGAAAGTAGTTAACTAACATTAACTAATGGAACCTTATTCTAAAGTGTTACCGACAAAAGTACAGAATGTCACATTTTATTATTGGGTGATTCAACACGAAGATGCTTTACCAGCTAACAAGATCAGCACTTTTAGAGTTTCATCTACCTACAGTTAACTCAAAGGCTTTTCTAAGTGTTCAGCTGTGTCCTGTTGCATTAATTCTTCAGATATCAAAAGCGGGAATGTGTCTAATCAGTTATATCCATTGCTTCTGCATTCTAAGTCTTGCATTTGATGATGACACACACAAACATGAAGAAGAGGAAGCCGACTCTAAAAGAAAAGCAAGCAATCAGTGACATCAGCGACATCACAATAGTTGGTGACAGACAGATCATAAAAGCTGTGAAAATGAACCCTAAAATACATGTCTGTAAAATCACCAACAACCTCCAGAAAGCATACTTATTGTATGATGGAATTAGCAGAATTAATTTGGAAGGGTACAAAATCATCTTGGTTACCAATTTTCAAGAGAATGCCACCAAACTCATTAGAAAGCACTTCATATTGGATTAGGACAATGACCCCAAACACCCTACCAGTTCAGTCAAGGACTTTATCAGGGCAAAGAAATGTAAAGTCTTAGATTGCCCAATTCAATCTCCAGATTTAAATTTGATTGAAGATTAATTTCACCAGCTGAAGAGGATACTAAAAACAGAAACTACCCAAAACAAGCAACGGTTAGAATTGGCTGCATTAAAGGCTGGGGAAAAGCATTTCAAAGCATAAGACCAAGAGTCTGGTGATGTCTATGGGTTGAAGACTCAGTGCTCTGATTGCATGCAAGGGATCTGCAACTAAATATTAGCTTTTAATCTTTTACATCTGCCTTAAATTCAACTGTTCCAATACTTATGCTCACATCAAATAGTGGGATGAACTCTAAAATTGTTGTCCTTTTAATTTGGTAAAACATGTATGTGTCAAAAGACCTAATAATAAACTTAACTATGATTGCCTATTTTCCACAGAAAAAAGTTTAATAGATTTGAAAAAGTGGAAAAAGGTTACTATTGACGTTAACTGAATTGTTTCTTCTTATATGTTTCAAAGAAAAAAGTTGTACAGATTTGGAACAACACGAAGGCAAGTTTTGATGGCAAAATATACATATTAAATACATATTCATAAAGTGTCTGTTATCAAGGATAGAGGTCAATTAATATTTACTGATTATGCGAGGGGTAAGCTATAGCAGGACCTGACCTTTTTCGACTCAGATTTAATATATTTTAATGTGAATACCTAGATGGCCCATCTTATTAGAATACAATGGAAGTATATGCAAATAGACAGCTTTATAAATCTTTTAAAGCGCATAATTTTCCGCTTTTCTAGTATAAAGTTCATATTACCACTTATTATTCAGTGCTAAGGATAATGCCTTTGATTTCACTGGAAACCATTAAATTTGTAATTTTGCACCCTTCCTTCTCATTCATTTTAATTTTAGCATTTTACAGAACAATAGGCCATTTTTTGCTGTTCACAGTATAGGTGACTTAATTGCACTGGATACAAAGCTTATGTTTGAGAAATATAGGCATATTTATGTAGTATCTTCAATCACAATGTTAACTTGGAAAAATTGTTATTTGGCTGTTTTCCTTACATTCATTATGTGTGTTCATGTTAGTTATAGTTATGACTAGTGAACCAAGTAAACCAGGACTTCTCCTGATCGTTTTTATTCCTTTCTTTATGTGAGTGTGAAAATAAGTTTGTATTTTACTTTTGAGCAGAGGTTGAGCCAGCTGAGCTGAAACGAAGCATCTCTGTATCTCCAGCAGTGGAGAGTTCATATTATGTGAGCGTGACTGGCACAAGAAGTCAGATCTGTTTTTTGTTTTTGTTTTTTTTCTCGGTATGGACATTTTTCTCAAAAGATGACCTCTTGAGTTGTCGTGGCTCATTGGTGTGCACATAATGTAGACACACAAATACACACAGGTGGTTCTTCATTCACATCCTTTCATATGTACACAACTTTTTTTTCATTCTATTTACACAACTATTCAATTACTATTAAAGTACTTTTCATTACTATTCAACATTGATAATGTTTCTCGAACAGTCTGCCATTGCAGGAATTAATTACATTTTAAAATTTATGTAAAAATAATATGAAAAAATGTTTTCATAACATATGATAATATCATACACTATTGCTGTTTTTACTGCATTTTTGATAAAATAAATACAGCTTTGGTGTACATGAGAAAAAAAAAAAAATTGGACCTTATTTTATTTTACTGTAAATAAACCAACCCTTAATTTTATAGATTTAATTACAGGTAAAATAAATATTTAAGTTAATTCAGTGATGTGATTGTTTCTACCAATAGTACTCTATATGACATGTTGCTGATGACAGAATTAAAAGGAATATATTAAATATACTGTATCTATCATCAAATATATATTCCTGCAAGTAAAATAAGATGTATAATGATAATCGAAGGACAATGTACATGATATAACTTGCAGGGGTTGGAGTACAGCATTCTGCAGTATTTCCGTGATTTTTCTTCTTTTACTTAATCTCATATTTTTTGCCTAATTTTCCTCCCAGTCTCAATGAGCAGAGCCGTAACTGAGAGAGATTACAAGTTGTTACTCACAGTGCGCTTGTTAAAACTACGATGGGAAAGGGAGTCGTTATTATTTCTCGACCTGTTCATAATGCTTCCCACGGCCTGTGCTCTAACAAACACGCTGGTTGAGTCTTCCTTTTTTTTGTGTGGTAGCCCACAGACACATCCTGAGGCATTAGTTTACATGCTCACTAGGGGGAGTGTGCAGCTTGGAGCTGAACAGCCAGACGCATTGTGCAGCGGTGTCTGTGTTCTCATATCTCATTAAGAGTTGTGATGGTCGTTTTTTTTTGCAGGCGTCCTATTTTCTACACCCGCTGAGTTGTTAAAATGGCTCCTTTTCTGATGGCGTCACTCCGGCTGCTTTTCTCTTACATGCTCCTGAGACCGGTTTTCAAGGCAAGTAAAAAGTCAGCCGGTGCTGGTGGAGTGAAAGTTTGAATTCTGTGCTTTCACAAGAAGAAAGACATTTAGCTGAGCTCCCCATAATCACAAGGTTTATAGGAAATGGGGAGAGAAAGAAGCAGCATGTGGCAAGACTCAGAATGCAGACAACTACTACAGATTTAGTCGGTTCAAAGCTTTTGTGTCTGGCACCACATACAGCAGAAATGGCAACAAAACAATAACCACAGCAAAGCATTCTGGGAGCAGATGGCAATTTTGGCTCTTTAGTAGTGACGCTCGTGGCTTGAGGTTCTTTCGCTGTCTTCAATTGGTACGTTGTAATATGCTTCATTAGAATTTAACACACAAATTGAGTTAAGCGACACCGCATTTTACCACAGCGGCCCTATTTCATGTCGGCCAGTCAAGACGAGTGCCTCGGCAAAAAATCCAACCTAGACAAGACACAGCGAGACGTTTGTTTCAGAAATGTCAGTTCTTCTGTGTCACTGTCGGCGCTGATGCAACAAATGCAGTATTCATGAGCTTTCTCGGCACTCGAAGAGTCCTGAGTTGTCAACATGGGCTCAAAGGCCACTGGGCTGTTTGATCCCCCTCCCTCCCTCCTTCCCTCCCATGGCATGGGATATGACAGATTTAAGGGCTAGAGAAAGACCCCCAGAAAGTGCTTCAGTGACAAAACTGACTGGTATCACTCTGTTTCAAGAGGTACTGCTATTCCTGCTGAAAAACTAGCTCAAAGCCAGGATGAATTTCAATGGTTAGTGCTGGTTTGGTGCTGAAGAAGCCTTCGATACTGTTCCATGCTGGGGCACTTGTCGTATCATGTATTTACTATTGCCAGAGATATTGTCAAAAGCATCAAATATTGTCAATATTAAGGGGATTTAGCATTTCCAATTAATGCAAGCAAGTTACATTCTTCTTCTTATTAGGACTAGGGCTGTCACTTTTTATTCGATATTCGAATATGCATTCGAACATGACGTGAAATATCCGTAATCGAACTATAAATAAAATATCCGGTATTTAAAATGCCATGTGTAGTGCATTTTTTAAAGTCTATCATTAGACCGTTTGTTTTTTCTTTTATTCTTTGCCATCTTATCCAGTAGAGGGCACTCTAGACGTATAGTAGCGTAGCCCCATGACCAAATCAAGCGAATAATAGCTAGTAGCTAGTATAAGTTGATATTCTAAGTTGATAACCTGCTGTTTCAAAAATTAAGTAACAAAAAAATATAGATATATATTTGAATATATTCGAATACATTGCATGATATTCGATATCCGTTCAAATTAGATTTTTCTCAGAAGTGACAGCCCTAATTAGGATTATTATTAATATTAGGTTACGTTTATTATTAAATTACAATTAATTTGCCCTGCAATCATTTCATAGCGTATCATGACACACTGTAAGTTAGCAAGTTCCACAGCTAAATGTGGCTAAAGTTTACAGTCTCACGGCTCATCACCCCACGGGGGGCAGGGTGACCAGAGCTCATTAGCATTTAAAGGGGACATGCACTAAAATGTGTCGCTGTGAAAAGAGTTGTTTTTGACAAGCTAAAAAGGGTGTTTTTTTACACTACCATGGAGAAATTTTAACCAAAGTGTGTTACAGACTTTTTATTAAGACCCTAAAGAATCATATCAACTTGTGGAAAATGGGACTACGATGACCCCTTTAAAGACAAACTATGTGCAAATTCATCATGTTCAAAACCATTGCTTAAAAATATCTCCTTAAAACTGCAGTGTATCAAAGTCTATGGAAGCCTGTTTCCCCCAGTGAAAAAAAAAACTCACAGACTCACATTTCTCAGAATTGTAAGATTTTAACTTGCAATTGTGAGTTATAAATTCAGAATAGCAAGATATAAACTTGCAATTGTGAGAAAATAAAAAACTTGCAAATCTGACTTTTTGTATCTCGCAATTTTGTATTTTTTCTCTCAAATTCAAGTTTTAATCTCGCTATTGTGACTTTTTTTCTTGCAATTTTGAGATATAAACTGGCAATTTTGAGTTATAAAGTCCTAATTGTGAGAGGGAAAAGAGACTGATATGTTCTCACAATTCTGAGAAAAAAAATCTGATTTGCAAGATATAAACTCGGAATTGCTAGATAAAAAGTAACAATTATTATTTTTTTTTAATTCGGTGGCAAATACATGCTTCCATTAAAATACATGTGTCTCAAAAATGTTTAATCAGCCTGTTTCCTACAATCACAGACAACCAATCCCATCAACTTGTGAGGAGGGGGTTTTCATATCATTATCTAATGTTCAAAGTGTTTCTGCTTGTGAAAGAAGATTTTTTTAAGGTCTCTAGCTGAGATGGTGAATGGAAACATGGTTTGTGTAACAGTAGCAACTCATTAGCTGTTTGATAATGTCAAAACCAAGCCATAGGCTAATGATATGAATTACTGTTATGTGCCTTGTGTTGTAGAGAGCGATGCATAAAATACATCACCATTCTGACACATCAACTTGTAGACGACTCTGTATAATTTGCTCTTTCTCTACTTCTGAATCAGTTTCTGGTTCAAACATTTAAGGTTGCATTAATGAAATATTGCCATGTAGCATTTACTACAGTTGACAGTGAAAGTGAAGCAGATGTGTGTGGACAGGGACTAATTTACATAATCATGCATATTTAGAAGAATCGTACAGGGGTGCTATTATGCTTTTTCACTATTTCAACTTAAGTCAATCTGTAAAGATCTGCAAAGTTACAAAGCTTCAAATTTATTTTAGTGAACAGAAATCACTTTTCACAAATGTAAGAGTGGTTACAATCATCCGGGTTTAAATCGCGCTCAAATTTATTCGTTTTTGATGCACTATTTACACTGAAGCACGCAGCAGATGGCTATGGTAAGGGGATGACATTTCCTGACCAGGTGCCGAGTGCTGCCAATCACAACACACACTGGCCCAGCTAACCAATCACACCACATTTCGTATTTCATAAGGCGAGCCTTCAGTTGATACAGGAACTCTTCGAGCCATTCACGCCACACTGGGGATAGAAGGATTGTAATAATGTAAAATATGTGAAAAATAATGTGCTTCTGTTCTAGTACACCCCCAAAACAAAATCAAGACTTTGTAAAAAAGCATAATAGGACCCTATTACAGAAAAATAACTAGACATCTTATCATTTAAACTGAAAACCATATATTGACATTCTAATACTTTGGATGACCGCTTACATTTCTTTCTTGGCACTTATACCTTTTTTTTTTGCATTAAAGTTCTGTCAATCACAGATTTTTTTTTTTTTTTTTTTTTTTTACTGTAAATTTCACCGATTTTTGTGGAGTACATTTGTTGTTGTTGTAGGATAAAATCATCTGCCAAATGAATACATTTAAATCTAAATCTAAATGTAAATATAAAATAAATGTAATTGTAAATTTAAATATTAAGTGTATAATGTATAAAAATTCCAGGGTTAATGGAAATTCCCTGGACGAAAACGAACAGTAGGCCTACATTTTCCATGTTATTTATTTTATTGTTTCCATGTAATGACTGTTGTTGTTTTTTTCAGATGTTTTTTTTCTCCCCCAATTCTTTTGAATTCTTCATTATGCAAAAAGACAAAACAAAAAACAAAATCATGTCATGTTTATTTTTGAATTAGCAGAAATTTAAGGCAGTATAAATATGCACATACTGTACTGTCATGATGTGTAAATATGTAAGTTAATTAATATATTATTTTTTTCCATTACAAAAATGGGTCAAATATTAATATAATTAGAACAAAAATGTATGTATTAGTTCAATTTAGATTAGTTTACGTGCATTTACATAAGCTTAGTTTAGTTTTCAGGGTTAAATATTACCTGGACATGTTTTCATGAGATTGACCTGGTATTGTCGATAGCATCAAATTATTTACTGTTGCCTTAAGAACGATATAAGCAATATTTGGTTGCAACACAAGGACAAACATACATCTTCCCAAATCTCCCGTAACATCAGCCGAATGCACAGATCTGCTGGCTGATAATGTGATCTGTATCTGAAGGGAAATGAACGGCTGTGCGGGAGAAATCCTGACGAACATATGGAGGTTTCGCAAATACACAGGAGCAATGAAGCTATCATTTCCAGCATCGATGCACACAGGCGGCATGGGAGAGCTGATGCAGCCAGCCGGAAAAGCTCTGATCTACATACTCCATGTTTGTGTATGTGTGAGTCTGTGTTTACACGTAAGCGCATACAGATACAGTCACAGTGTGTTCAGCATGCGTGCAACTACAGAAGTGACCACTCACATGGACTTACCTCTCTCTCCTTCTGTCTCTCAGGCTTCCGTGTTTGTTCCAACATCTAGATAATATGTCCTTTTTGCCTCTAGATGCAACTCAGGTGGAAAATCAATATTTTTATCCAGCTAATCTGTACTGTGTTTTTTTCCCTTTCCATGTGAACTATCTGCACATCCGATCTATCTATAATTACACATTCAAGGCATGACAGATTTTACAATTTCCTTTTTTTCTGCTTTAGTTGGAATACTTCACCCTTGACCTGTAGAGCATGACAGGATAGATAGTCTTCATTCCTCTTTTCTGGTTGTTCAGACTATAGGTTAAATACATGTTCAGGTCACATTTCATTCCAAATACCAAAATAAAAAAAAAGCAAGACAAGAAAATAAAGCCTCTTAGGAACACGTTCCCCAAGCTCTCACTAGCGTAATGCATAGTGACATTTTAAGATTAAATCCCCACAAAATGATGATTCGCATAAGTTTCCCATTACTTTTAGTAGAATATTTAAAAAGAAAATAAAAACATTTAAATCATCATCTATTAATGCCAGTACAACAAACCATGCTAAAAATGTAAATAATATAATTATTTTGTGCTTTACATTAATGAGGAGTGTCGTGGATGTCTTATTGGTCCTAAAATAGACTTCTTTTTCTTTAAGCAAAATATAATATATTATTTCACTTTTGATTTTGTGGTGAAATGTGACCCAGAGAAATTCTTGACAGGTTTCATAAGACTCGGCCATTAGAGAGTAGAGCGTTATGTCTGAGGATTTGTGAAGGACAAAGTTTAGGAAATCTCAGTTATGCGGATCACTCAGATGCCACTATGTAGACTATAAGGTTAGAGTGTTAAGGCGGTCGCACACCGGACGAGAAGCATCGCGTCAACTCGAGGTATCGCACACCAGACGCGCACATTCTGTACGCTGGAGTTCAATATCGAATCAAGTTCTGAGCAGCAAGATGATGAGTCTTAATTAGTAGTAAAGTAGTATTTTGCAGCACTGGTATCTTGGTATAATGTATGGACAATGGTTTGAAACAAATATGATGTTATTTAATATAAAACTATGAAGATGGCGCTCTGTGGCGCGGCAGGAATTTGAACAGCGTTCTGAGTCGTAGCTGGGCGCCGCGGACAGACGCCGAATGGTGTGTGTATTTTAATTTGTACTGCTTTTTCCCCTTTTAAAATTAATTATTTGTGCATTTATTCAATTATTATAAGGCTTTTAGTGACTTTAGTCTTTAATTTGGTTGTTGTTGTTGAATTTATTCCCTCTTTCACAGAACTTTCATTGTGATGTATGATGATTTATGACTGTTCATTAAGAAGTGCAAATTTGACTAAACCTTAGCATGAACCTGTACCATGAAAACCAGGCGTTTTATTTTTTATTTTTAGTGAAGCCCATTAGACCTATTGTAAACGCATTTTGGTGTGCATATCACTTTAAACATCAGCTTTACTAAAGCTGAAGTACGTAGACTCCAAACAAATAAAGGTTTCAAAAGGGGGTTTTCAAAGCCATGCCATAGAAGAACCATTTCATGCCATGTTAGGTTCCTCCAAGAAACTTACAGTGAACAGATCTTAAAAGAACTGTTGAGGCCAGATTTACTAAACTGTGTGAATTTATGTGAGAGCGCAATTCCAAAACTGCACCGATGGGCGTGGACATTTCTGTGGGTGATTTACTGACAACACACAAATTAAAGTTATTAATTTAAAATTATCTCATCCTCATAATGACCAATGCAATCTACCAAGCGCAGTGCAAATTACCTTAAGCATATATGTTCAGATTTGGAAAACGTGTTCTGGCATTCCAAATAAATGAATAGGTGTGGGGAAAAAAATCCTCTCCCTTCTACAACACACTCTCCAATCTCTGCAGTGCCTCCTCCTAGCAACAAAAAATGCAGCCATTTCAATTTGGAATGCACTGAAATGAAAATAACCCTGTCCATGTCTTTTCAGCACTAATTCTTCACTGCGCGTCTCTAGTAAATCCTGACAGTAGGCTATTGTAACGGCCAAAGCTGTTAGTACTGTAACTCTGCCCCTTATATTTGTGTCTTAATGTTGTAAGGTTGAAAATAACACCCAACTAGTCACAAGTAGTCTTGATTCAGCATTAACATTGAATTGATACAATATATACACGATACAACAATACAATAGTCACACAATAGCAACACTCTCTCACGTATTTTGCTATTCTAACTGCGTTTATTTCCGTTGCTGGTAAAAGTGGCAGTTGGTGGTAATAGACAGGAAAAATACAGTACAGATACCATCTTGCGAATATTGTTTCTGTAGTCCGTCGGCTATCCAGCAGCCTGACCCACTGTAATGAAACCACCCTAACAGTGGTTGTTAAGAGTTCTTCATGGAACTACCGATGCCAATAAGAAAAAAGTTTATTTTTAAGAGTGTAGTTGAGTTTCATTGTTTCCCCATGTCTCAAGTCAACATGAAATGATGTTTACAACCCATTTTACTTGCATTGTGACATTCTTCTGAGAGAAATAGGATATTCAATTAGGAAAAAGAAAATGCGAAAACTTGAAGAAAACAACCTTATATACAGTGTTAATTGACTGTATAGTGAAAGATGGTTTCAACAGGTGGTTGGTGGGAAGCGCTTGGTTATATCAGCTGAAGAAGAAAGTTGTTTCAGATTTAATTATAAAAACTTTTTTTCTTTTCTTTGGAAAAACATGCACCGGTCAATCACAGTAAGACAGGAAATCTCTTTTAAGAAAGCAAATGGCACCAATCTGTGTTTGGTTTTTGCTAACTTTAAATCTCCTGTTCTGAACATCAGACAGTTTCACTTCTGTTTAGTGACCTTAAGAAGGAACATCTCATCTTCTGTCCTTCATCACAGAGCGGATGAAATGTTTGTACACCCCACTAAAGCTCTTGGCTACACTTGACAGGTTCTAGGTCTCAGATGTCCGGATGCCTCCTCCTTCAGATACCAAGATGATGATAAATTCAATCAGTTTATAACCCCACCTGGAATACTTGGAACTATTGCAACCTCATCAAATATTTTGTTTAATATTTTATGTCTCAATCAGGACTTTATGATTAAAAGCATGATTCCCTCTTTTGCTTCATTTAAATGAGCAAAGATGGTCCAATGAACCGTTTGAGCCTTTAGCCATGTTGTCATTAAGACTAAAATGAGAATCTAAATCAGATTTCAGGCTTTAATTAAAATGAGACAGACATTTTGAGTCAGCGGAATTAATGTGAATACATGATATTCTGTTGCGTATTTCAAAGTGCAGCTCTGTGACAAAATTCTCTCTCTCTCTCTTCCTCTTCTGCCAGACCAGATCTAGTCCCTTAGAGATATATGCACACATCAATTATAATGCTGCATTAAAAGTCAGTCATGCCATACGCACCCTCTTTGAGACTGGCCGGTCACTCTCAAATCCTCCTCAGGCACCGATCCAATCAGAATGGGGAAGAACGGGAAAAGGTTCCTTGAAATGGGTCATAGAAAGAAAGTTTTCCCTTATGAGTGACAACAGAGCGCTGGGCAATAGGGGTGATTCTGGGAAATGTAGAATAGGATGAGGACAGTACACACAAGAGAAAAAGCTACCAGGCTGAAAAAAGAACAAGGTAGGAGAGGGGCATTAAATGAGAAAAGCAAAGCAGGAGGTCTGATTCATGTGGAGTGAGATACGTTGATCTTGTGATGGACAGTACATAACATTCTTTACAACCCGGTTTTTATAGTAAACTAAAAAAAAAAAAAAAATGAATGACTGAATGAATGTATAAATAATTATTTTATAACTTGAAATAAATTGTAACTATGAACCGTAAATAATCAGTTTACAAAATGACAAAAAACAGCAAATTAAAAAAAAAAAAAGTACTACAAAATAATGAAAAGCTAAATTATTAAAACTGTGTGGATGCCAGTATATATGTATGTATACGTGTATATACACACACACACACACACACACACAATTTAAGTAGTAACCAACATAGGCTAATTGGAAATACATGCTTACCTTTTTGCGAAACTCAAGAAAATGTACCTATATACGAATCGCCGCAGGTTCCAGTTGAAATGAACACTAGAGGCAGTAAACTACGATAGCTGTTATTCATTTTCCCACAAGGTATGATTTGCAAGTTTTCACTTTGAAACTGCTGCAGAACGTGCAGTAAGATATGTAATAATGGTGTTGCAGAAATGTATTAAGATGCACCTATTTTGAATGAGCCTGGGTTGGTAAGAACAGCGATTGGAGAGATATGTGGAGTCATATACTGTATGCTTTGCTATTTTTTTCACTATGGATAATGATAACTCTGCATAGCATAGTGTATAGTGGTCAAGTGAATCAAAAGCACAGTATCTTTAATCAGAAATCCTTCAAAATCATGTACACTTAATTCATTGTTAACATTGTTACTGCTTTGAATTTGAATCTTTACTTTGACTCTGTAGGTTGTATTCTTTTTTCTAAGGAAGCGCTTAGCTCTTTAAAAGAGCAGGTGTCTTTGCTCTGCTGCTGATAGCTCGGCATTAGCTCTGTGAACGTGATCAAGCGGATAGCTGCACTAAGATCCTCGCGGCTGGGCCGTGTTAGCAAGGCTTTGATGACATGCTTATCTGTTGACTCTTGGAGGTTATTGTGGGTGATATAAAGGCCAGGATGTCCCTGGAGAGATGAGGAAGATGAAACTGTAAAGGCTCTCCACCTCTCTAGCTAAAGGTCCTGTGATTTTTCAAAGAGAGCACACAATATCACAGCGAGTAAAGAAGCGTAAAATGGCTGGTCAAGTTTTTTTGCTCTCGTGTTCATTCCTCCATCTTAAAGATCATTGATTATTAGTGAAAATCCGTTTAGTGAAATTAATATAACAAGCCCTTGATTACCATTCAGCTTTGAATTAATATCAGTACATCTAGCACTTTGAAATTCAAGCATATAAGACAAAAAAGTAAAAATGTTAGGATTTTTAGACATTTAAGAGTAAAAACGCTACTAATAAAGTAAAAAAAAAAAAAAGATGAATGCTGTCATTAAAATAAAAGTCAGGCATAATTTAAAGTGAAACCATTTGTATCACATTAAACTATAATATATATACAGTATTTGTTGTTTACAGAATGTAAAATTTTAAAATTACAAAATAAGGGAGTCAAAAATAGCATTTTTAAGACTTGCTTGAGAACATTCTTTTCTTAAGCATGAGTATAATGGAGGTCACAAGAACCAGTAAAACACAACACAGCATAAAAACTCATAACAGCTAGTTTGAATTTCAACATGAAGAGATTTGGGGAGAAATTATTTGTGCTTATAAATATGAGTTCTCGTTAATGCAGGACTTATTATGCTGGGGCAACTGTAATGACTCTGTGATGCCTCTGTGGAAATAAGAGTTATTGTGTTTCAAATCCCTTTAATCAAATTCTGTTGTTTTAAAATCTTAATATAAGATGATTAAAAGACAAGGAAATGTTTCTTACATATTCCAGTGAAATATTACATTAGTAATATACTTCAGCTTTAAAATGAAATATCAGTTAAATTTGTTAGGCTTATTTTAATGCATTTGGCAAATTATAGATTGGGCAAAAGGTAAAAAAAAAAAAAAAAAAAAAAAAAAAAACACGGTAATGCATACTTTTAATACCTTACAATTATTAATCATAATATAAGTAGTTATTTTTCGTCTGATATTGAAAACCTTTTTATTAAATTAATTAAATCTGTAGCAAAAGCTGCACTGAAGAGTAATTTTTGTTTCACTTTTAGTTCACATTTATCCACTTCAGAGAATTGAACACCATTTAGGCAGACCCTGTAATGAATCAGCATGAACATATAACCATGTTTTATTTATATTACAACTCATATTTACAGAATGTTCTGAACACAGCACACATGGCACTTCGAAGGCGTGCTGGTTATGCTTAATTTATCCTTTGTTATATTGCCCAAACAAAATGTACTCTACGATGGGAGGATTCTCGGAGACAGGATGTGCCCCTCAGGGGTTGGATTCTAATGAGACCTAAATAAATATATCAGCACTTCATTAATTGCACCAGAGACCCCACAGAGATGAAGCCCATCTCTGCGGCACCATCATCCTCTCTTCTCGCTGTGCTATGATTCATTTAGTTTGAGATTCACCAGTAGGGTACACACTGCAGGTTCTGGAAATTGTGTTTGATTATATATTTTTTTTTCCATAAAAAGGTGGCAATCAAATATTACTTTACCCCCATGTGTGAGTGTGAGACAGGCATCAGTCAGAGAGATATGTTGATATAATGCATTGCAAGTGTATGTAATATATCTCTCAGGAATGGAGAGAATAAATACATACAAAATGCAAAAATGAATAAGTGCAATAATTCACCATAATATCTGGATATGAACTATGGAGCTGTCAGATTTCATGAACTTTACTGAACACTGAAGATCTGTTGAATGCACAGGGTTTCGGTGTGTATTCTGTGTTAGTACCGTTGTTAAGTATTCAGAGTGTGTCTTGTGAACTCCACAAAAGTGCAAAGTGCAGGTAGGAACAACATCAGACAAAGCATGAAGCCCCGAGTCAAACTAATCAGAGATCTCAACGCCTAGACATTCCCTCTTTCTATTAGCGGGCAAAAGAGGCCGATTAGTATTCCTGGCTTGGCACAGGACAAGGCTGGGAACTCTTGGCACTGGATCTGACCGAGTGTCTAAAGTCTTTCATTTCAGGCCCATCCTCAGGCCGACTGTGGGAAGCTGTTCTGAGGATCAATACACAGGCAGCATCAAGCATTTTCAATTTCTGTATATGTAACTTTCAACTCACGTATCAAATGCAAAAGGTTCTTATCCATGAACTCTTGATATTTAAAAATATTGCTTTAGTATCCTTAAACATTTAGTGTTTCTAACCCTCATGTTCTGTTTAAGACAAGAGAATCTCTGAAGTGCTTTCATTGAAGAATCCTTCTGTGAGTTTTACTAATCTTTTGAAAATAATGTACAAAACCTTTTGATTTAAACGTTCTGTGTGAGTAGTATTGCATTACTTATGTTTGGGGCCTCGGAAATTGCAGATGAAACGAATGAATTAATTTTCATTTGTTAAGCTGTTTAGTGGAGGTGTACAGCAAAGCCAGTGACATACATTAATTAATTCATTAATTCATTCATAGGAAAAAGTGTAGAGTACACTGGTATCGAATACCATCTGTAAACTCTATTTTAAGCTTTACACATTTTTTAAACACATTTTTACAGTGTTTTTTCTAGGATAATATGATAATATAAATTTTACTTTTAACATTCCTTAAAAAAACGCATTACTTTACTAGTGAAAAATAAATCTGCTAAAATATATTTCTAATACATTTATTTAATGCAAAGTATACTGCAAATACATTTACATGTTTATGTACTTAATGAAATACCCCGCAATTGTACTTTTGCTATAATAATATAATAATCATTATTAATTACATTTTCATTTTCATAGCATTTATATTTATATATTTATATATTTCTAGGCACTCAAAGCACTTGACATTGCTATACTAAACTGGTCTACTTATAGTCTGCTAAATTGGAACAACTCATTTTGTGCTTAATGCACTTTAATTTTGCGGAGCTAGTGCTGAAGTCCAACTAAAATATACTGAAGTATATTTGATTGTGCTAAAGTGGAACTAATGCAAGTACATTTTAAATGTCTTCCATTTAAAGATTGATATTATTCAAAGATCATACAATCCTCATCAAAAGTGACATTAAAACACACTGTAGGCTTTATATCAAGAAATGTAAGGTAATCCAAGTAAAGTTTAATTAGAATTTTTTTATCAGTAAGTCTAGCAATATGTCAGTAAATTTGTTAGTAAGTTTGAACTATACTTAGTATGAAATAAGTTTATTTTTGAATATATTACTTATTTGCTAGGGCTATGTTTGGAGTCTCAGAAATCACAGATAAAAGATTAATAAATGCAGTTTATTTTCGTTTTCTATTTAGTGGAGGTGTGCAGCAAAGCCAACAGAAAAAAATAAATACAGAAAATAGAAGGGGGAAAAAGTACTCAGGCATCAAATACTGTTGTTTATCAGTTCTATTCATTATTCTACTGTTTTCACTATCCTGAAATATGATGTTGTTTCTAAAAACACTAGGGACCACAAACAAAGTCATTCTCAAAAAAAAAAAAAAAAAAAAACAAGTGTTTTTCAGTTTATTCAGTGCATTTTTGTCCATGTTTTATGTAAATTCTCACTAACCAAATATGTCATTTTTCATTACACGTATCCCTGTTAGTATATGCTGTGATTTTTGGAATATCACACTCCTCTTGATGCGATTTAAAGAGGAAAGTTAATTTGTCGAGTTAATTAAAATCATCCTTTTAAGGAAATTCAATACACGTTGAAAATGAGGGGAAAAAATGGATCGAAAAAAGTGGCGTGAGACCACCTGCAGGTTATTGGTCATTAACGTTGGCTCTCCGAAGACTGCTGGGCTGCATCGATATTGGCTAATATTGCTCATGGCTTTAACAGGACCTTATGCGCAGGGCCGGCTAGCTGTGGCGCTAATGTATTGGCTAAATTATTCTCACAGCCCACAGAAAGGAATGAGGGAGAGCTACAAAGTGAACGCCAGTGAAACTGAGTATGTTTGAAGCTGTTGCTGAAGGGAGGCAACACAGCAGACATTATGGTGAAAGAAAACCACCATTTTTTTCTCTTTCAAAGCATCCACCCACATGCCTTGTTTCTCATCTAGGCTGTTTACTCAGGCTGTTTACGCAGTTCAGACCCCCTAATGGCCACATTTTCTTTTCTGTGTCATGTTTATATATATATAAAAAACAAATGTGCCATTTTATTAATGTCAGTGGCTGTTAAAGGCCTAGAGTTGCAGGTGTACTAAAATAATGTTAGCATCACTTCAGCTATGGCCGCTAATAAAGCTTAAAGCATATGTGTGAGGGGTAATTCCATAAGCTGTCTGTACATTATCCATTGCTAATAATCATAATTTTTCTAACTTTGTTCACTATTTTGTTTTTATTAATGCACTGGAATTGTTGTAATTCATTCTAAAATTGTCTTTGGAGGATATGCGATGCTGCCTTAAATCAGAACGAGGTATCTTTGTAATTACATTTCCTACATTTTGGAATAGCCTTCCCACCGGGAGCGTGCCAGTGTTTCCCTAAAATGCTTCTGTTCACTAGATATATGTATCCCTCCAGACTCAATAAGATCTAAACTAGTGAATTTTTAAGAAGGCCAGAGAATCTATATGCTAGTCTGAATATTACTAGTGTTGACTGTACTCACAGAGGTTCCTGGTGCTTCTAAACATTGAGTTGCATGCACAAGCTCTTCATTTGAAGACAAGGGGGGCAAGGTGTCCAGTTGAGATTGATCGTCGAGGCCAGATGGGGGTGGACTTGTTTGATGAAGTATTGAATGTAATTCGTGACCAGGGGCGGCTGCAAGATTTTGATACCATGGTAGGAGCCAGAGTTGAGACAAACATCATATTTGTTTGTTTTCACAGAGGTGCAAAGACAGACTTTACATGGTTTGGAGTTTATATTGATGTTCTACATATAGATTTGGCCACCCGTGTGCATGTCTGGGCTATTGGAAATCCTAAAAGATGGGAAGATTGAATTGTAAAACAATTTATCCAAAAGATGTAATGAAATGCTAAACCAGAGATAAACAGTTCTGCTGCATGCTGAACCCTTCTACAAGACTTCCAGAGCACTCCTTAGATTGTAAAATGCAACGTAAATAGATCTTCCCCCAATTCCACCTCATAAAAAATGCATTTGCAACTATCATTGCTTTCTTACATCAGTTTCTGTATAAATCAATAAATATATCTGGTAGAAAAAAAAGTCTTTATTTGTTCCAGACACAGTGTGTAGGCAGTGAAATGGTTTTTGCAGAGATTGGTGTGAATGTGTGCTGCTCAGTTCTGCATAGGTGAACATCATCTTGCTCTTCATCTTTCTTGTCAGCCTCGTCTTCCTCCCAAGGCATGTCCGAGAGGCCGTCCAGTAGCCTTTGCACAGCAATATTATCCTGAATGACAGTCACAATTTACAGTTTCTCGGACATGGCAAACTGCAGTCCATCAGATGATTTATTAAGGCTCCTCAAACAAAACCTCTACCTTCCTCCACTCCTCCATAGAGTGCCTGTGGCAATCATTTGAGCCCTTTCATAGGTCCTTTTGTGGCTCCATTCAACATATTTTTTGTCAACTTTTATAAAAGCTTGTTTTTACAATTTTTTCCCCTTTTTTCTCTTTTTTTATGCGATTGTGACTGTTTATCTCATGAGTCTGACATTTTTTCTCAGAATTGCCGGAATAAAACTCAGAATTGTGAGAAAATAGTGCCTATTGTTAATTAAATTTAATTTTGTTTTAGTTCTGTGATGAAACTCTTGTTGGCACAGACTCAATCTGATATAATCAAATCATATTCACATGGCACTGCTGATTGTTTACTTTTCTGATCAGCCAGTGAGATTGCACGCTTCAGAAACCCTCCACCTTCCCCAGCTCCACCTGTATAGTTCTGCTACAGGAGTATTTCATGTATGTTATACATGGGGGTTATTTTATACGTGTTACATGTTCATATATTTGACTTGCTCTGTCGCAGGGGCAGAGTAGCAGATATTTTCCGCCAAGACCAAACACATTATTTTTTTTTCCAGTGTTAATTTTTGTTTCTATTAATTAAAATTTTATTTAGTGTAGTTATGTTAATTTTAATGATACTAGACTAACAGTGAAACCGACAGCAAATAATGGGTAAAGGGGGACCTATTTCCTCAACTTTGTCAGACTGTTAGCAGCAACAACTTGTTTATAATTAATCCAGATATTGTTTTCTGTGGAGTAATATCTATAATTAAGTGTGCAGGCAGTCACATTACATGTATTTCAAAGGCAGACATCCTTTCTGTGTAGTGTGCACTGTAGATCTTGGAACTTCATGTTAAGGAAATAAATAGCCTACTTTTTAAATGCTAACTTTCAATAATTTTTATTATTTTTGCTCAAATATTATTTGGGGAAACATATAATGATTTAAAAATATATATATATATTTGTATTTTTAAACTATAATACATACAAACCTGCTGTTCCACATTTTATAAACGCTGTCAAATATGACCCCTACGAATAATAATAATAATGAAAACAAAGCAAGATCAGTTATATTTACTTTATTGGCATTTTCTTTCTCACTTTTCCACTTAAAACAATTAGAAAAATCTGTTTAATAAGACAAAATACACTCAAGTTTTAATTTATTTTATAATGCTGCTTCTCAAGTATAGTATATGTCTTTTCGTCAAGTTTTTTTTGAGACTTAAAAAAAAAAAAAATGTTTTAAAGAAATTAATGACTAAGAATAGTTTTTTTTTTTTTTAACCTGCAGATACACAACATTGTTTGACTGCACTGAGCTGATTTCTTCTGTGCAAGTAAACAATATGTTGGTTTGAAAAACATATTTCCACTGTTAAACAATTAAGCTTAAGATTTAATCTTGATTTCCCACATATACATATACAACTTGAACACAGTCAGAATAGACCTTTCAGGGGGTGAGTTCATTTCTCCTCTTGCTTAAAAAGCTCATTACATGTACTTCATTAGTTAGTGTCTGTCTTCACTCTGAAAGCTTTCAAAAGGGTTTTGTTTTTCACAGCGATGCCATAGAAGAACAATTTTTGGTCCCCTAAAGAACCTTTTAGCAAACCATCAATTTAAAAAAATCTAATGTTTTTAATAATCTAAAAAGATAAATAAATAAACAAATAAATATCTAGCTGTTAAAATGTTCTTCATTAAACCAAAATTCAAAATAAAATTCAAAAACTACTTGAAAATAGATATCAACAACCATTATTTTATATTATATAAAGTCCATCAGGTCTTGTACAGTATAAAAACTTCCAAGTTACAGGGACTTCAAATAAATCTATGGCTAGATTACCAGAAAAATGTCACATTGCACTGAGCCATTCTGAACTTTGTGTCCTCTAATTCTTTTGCACTTTTTAACCCTTTTTTTTAATTAAGTGACCTGCCCCCAGTTCAGGGACATTCTGGATTCTCTCAGTTTTTTCTCAGACTTTAATTTCTTCACCAGTCTTGAGCAAAGTATACTATATGTGCCCGCAGCTGAACATCCGCGTCTGCTCAATTTGTGCCGAAGCTTTGATTCTGTGTTGAGAGGGCATATTCTCTGCCCACTTGTGCATATGCAACCTTATTTCCAACAATTAGTTCCTAGTGGCTGTTTTCATGAGGACAAAATATAGTAATAATGAAGGAGTGAGGGGAAAAAAACTCATAAGATAACATTCCCCTTAACTCTCTTTTTAGCCTCTCTCTTATTAAAATGTGAATCATAGCTGCAGGATGTGCTGAATACAGGTTTAAAGCATTCAGTTATCTCTCAAGTTTCTTTTCTTCTTCTTTGGACCTCAACTAGTGTCAGATCATAGTAGACTGTTAACGTCTAAACTTTTAGAGCTTTGTCTCCCTAAAGTTTAAATGCTAGAGGAGCAGCATCAGTTGTGGCATTTAAATAGGCTGAAACTAAATATTTAACCGAGCTGGAGCTTTGTTAGATCCCCTTGGACAAGACCCATCATTAATTAACAAACCGAGAATTGTCTGATTCTGAATCTAAATTCCGCTGCTGGTTTCATTTAGTGTTTTCCAGAGCTAGTGGTTCCATGAGACATCGTCTCTTGAAATGAAAACCTATTAGCAGTTGTATCTGCTGATTCTGAAGCACAGTGTTGATAAAAGACTATTGTTAAATGTGAATTTGCTCTAAGGAAATTCTCCAGTGGGTTCCAATTACATTTTTCTTGCCACCAAAGGAAGTGCTGAAATGATTGCGCTGGAGTATTTAGTCAACTTAAATGGTTATTTTCAAACTTTTCTGTCAGATCACTTATTTCTGGATTGTTTTAAGCTATCCACATACATTCCATTAGCAAACTTTTTCCCCCTGCAAAACGTCACTTAAGATGCAAGCTTGTACCTCAACCCTTAAAATCTGGCACCTACATTGTCACAGAAAACGTTCAAAGACGCTTTTGCAGGCTGACTGCAGTCAAGAGAAACTGATAGGAAAGTCATGTTCCAACATCAGCCATCAAATATAGACGAAAAGTGAGAGACAAGTGGAGGAGCTGTTTTTGTGTTCCAGCTATTCTCACATAAGGCTTCTGATACACTCTGTCAAAAGTGTTGAGAGTTTCAGGGCTCTGCGTGCACAAATTTCTGAGTGCTGCTGGTTAATTGGCAGTTCGGATAAGGTCTACCCCACATAGCGAGGACAGCTCAACAGCTGGAGCTTTCAGGGGATAGAGAGGGATTTGGGCTTTTGTTTTATCTCTTTTCACCAGCCTTAGTCCTGTGGGTCATTTTGAACTCTGTGATTGAGGGCCACTGATAGGCCATAATCAGTCAGCGGTGAGTAAAAACTACTTTATAAAGTGGATTTTCAATTAGCGATCAGATGGACCTTTTAAAAAGTCACTGTAAAATAAAATATGCACGGTACTTTCCACGAGCAGGAGTCCAACCTTTTCAAAAGGATAAAAAAATGGGTTCAGAATGTTCTTTACGAAAGTGTTTTTTGATTTTCAACTCTCTTACAAACTTTTGGGTCTAAATATATTTTAAAAGCCTGATTTGTTTATTATTGTTATTGTTTATTATTATTATTAAAATATCCCATAGATTCCAAATGGGGTTCAGGTCAGGTGAGTTGGCTGGCCAATCAAGCACAGTAATATTATGGTCAGCAAACCACCTGGAAGTGGTTTTGGCACTGTGGGCAAGTGCTAAAGTCCTGCTGCAAAATGAAATCAGCATCTCCATAAAGCTTGTCAGAAGATGGAAGCATAAAGTGCTAAAAAAATCTCCTGGTAGATGGCTGCATTGACTTTGGACTTGATAAAACACAATGGACCAACACCAGCAGACGTCATGCCAAATCATTATTGACTTTACAAACTTTGCACTCTCTTTTGGATTCTGTGCCTCTCCAGTCTTCCTCTATACTCCAGACCTTGATTTCCAAATGAAATGCTAAATTTACTTTCATATGAATAGAGGACTATGGAGGACAGTTCTTTTTCTCTTTACCCCAGGTGAGATGCTTCTGATGTTTTTTTTCTGGTTCAGGTGTGGCTAGCTTCTAGGAATGTGACAGCTGTAGCCCTTTTCCTGAAGACGTCTGAGTGTGGTGGCTCTTGATGCACTGACTCTAGCTTCAGTCCACTCCTTGTAAACCTCTCCCAAGTTCTTGAATTGACTTTTTCTGACAATCTTCCCAAGGCTGTGGTCATCCCTGTTGTTTGTGCACCATTTCCTACCACTTTTTCCTTCCAGTCAACTTTCTATGAATATATTTTGATACAGCACTCTGTGAAAAGCCAGCCCTTTCAGCAATGACCTTCTGTGGCTTACCCTCCTTGTGGATGGTGTCGATGATCGTCTTCTGGACAACTGTCAAGTTAGTAGTCTTTCCCATGATTATGGTTGCATGCGGTTTATCTAACACTATTCTGAAACTAACTGGTTCTGAAAACAGTGTTAAAAAGTATGAGAAAGCAATTTGTGGAAAGTCCCACACACCTGCAAGCACACACCAATTTAATTTATTTATTCAGTAATGATATTTATTGGTTGCTTATTGCATTTGTAATTTCATCACCTTAGAATCCATGGATCATCTTTGAGGTTTCACTGTCTCAAACTTTGTCTCCTGTGTAGCTTGTCTTCAAAGGCCATTCAGATCAAACGGTTTGTGGGTGGGTTGGTATTTTTAGTAACATGTCATACCCAATTCCTTAGCCCTCATCTTCCCCAGTGGAAGATGCTTAGAAAATCATTGCTTACTTTAACAGGTGACATATGGATATAAAATAAATATAGGTATTAAAAACAAATGTATCAGTCTCAATTCTGCTGCTGCTGCTGAAAATGTGTTATAAAAAGCTTGTTGAATAATTCATCTTTAAACTAAAATATGTGACTATTGTTTCTAGAGATCGGTTGGTTGTGTCAGATATTGCATATCTGTGTGCATTAAGTAATCTTATACGTATGGACACCTGAGGGTGTATAAAGCAGCCCTAAACCTAGGTCTCAGAACAGACTCTTTTATCCCTCTCAGCTATTACATGGATCATTTACCCCAAATACGCAATACCATGTGCCATGCTTCATTTTACTGACATTTGCCCTTGGAGTGAACCAACAAAAAAATGTAAAACTGATCAACTCACTGCACAGGAAGCCTCAGTGGTGCCGGTTGAGTGCTGGTGAAGCCAAATTCTTTTCTTATTAACCGTTGTAATGTATGTCTCAGCCTAGCAGATTACTCAATCTAGTGCCTAGGCAAATTTTTGTGATGTTGTGGGGATAACATAACTAACTCCAATTTGATATACCGTGTGTGTGTAGACATTTTTTTATTTTGGTTACAAGTTTCAAGAGCAGACAGTCTCTCCTCTTGAATTATACAGACGTTGACCTCAGAGCTCGTATTTCAGAATTAAAAAAAAAAGTATCCTCCTAGGGCTAGTGTTCTTTGTGTATCTGTATATGTGAGTGTGTTTGCATGACTGACAGGTTGAAGGAAGGACAGCACTCTATTCATTCAGACCCGATGCTTGGGACACTTGCAGAGGGAGAGGCTGCAAAGAGCAGTACGAGACCGAGAGAGAATGCAGTTTTATGAGCAGGACAAAAACAATGACAGAGAGAAACCGGCAGAGCTCACTACAGATTGTGTGGTGCCAAACATATCCATTAAAGTATGTTTACATTTAATGCATTGTACCAGATTTAGCAATAGCTCATTTTCATCCGTAATCACTTGGTAGGTTACCACTGACAAACCTTTAGATTTTTATTTTTTTATGGTTATTTTGAAATAAAAACGTATGCAAATCAGTATTTTAGTATGGACAAAGATTGGTGGCTTAAAAAGCACAGTCTGTGTTGACATATCATGGCCAGACTCTTAGCAAAATGTGTATAGTCCAGTCTGGCTTAAATGACAGTTTATGTCCCAACTTTTACCCCAAAACTTACTGGGGTCACTTTATACAATCTGATAAGCAACAGAATAAAAAATTGCACAGTCTGCACTCAGTTTCAGTCTTGGCCTCAGATGGCACAGCCACATAGTATTCACAGACCGTTTGCTGACCATCTGTTGCATGTTGCACGCAAAACTAGAAGGAACATGTGAAAAAAAAAAAAAAAAAATGAAAAAAAAAAAAACTCTCAACTGCAATACAACTTTTGGGAGTCATAGTCCACAGGTTTGTAAATCATTTGATTTATATCACAAAAGAATTCAAAATGTTAATATGTATGAACTATATTTAATATGAAATAAATAGATTTTAAATATATTACTTTTTTTTACTAGGGTGACTTTAGATTATTGAAAGATATTCAATTTTGTTTGAGGCATATACTGTAGCATGTAAACCAGTCAGAGAGAGAAGGGGAAATGTGCTCAGGATATTACGTGAATCAGTTTAAAACAATGTTGTCAGTACAATAATTTGGTTTTTAGCTTGCTAAGCATCACTTGACAGTATGTGCCCTTTTCAAATCACCTGGGATTCATTTTTGCTTATAAAAAACCTTTCAGCACCTTTTCCTCTTCAACTGCCCACAACCACAATTGTAAAAACACAATAAACACGAATAAAAATAGGGCAGATTTTAACTCAGATTGAAGAAGTACTCATATTGCTGTTCCACATAGCTTACTACCCATGTAGAGCAATCTTACGGCACTGTGACAAATTATGCTAATTATCATGGCGCTTCAAGCCAATGCATCAAGACACTTGATTAGCGGTGAGTGAACTTTATGTTCTCTTTCCGCTCGCAATAATATGCCAATCGAACCGGGTGCGGCAGTGAATCCACTGCATGTCCCTGTGATCATTAGTGGCTAGCTGCTCATGCTAATTGAGTTTATTCAAACCATCTACCTTATCAAATATGTATTCACTGAAAGAAAGAACACAAGGTGCTTTGACGCAATGATAGAGAGGGCTATCATTAATACGTTTATGTATGCATGTATATTTTTCATTAATATTAGATTGGGGGTAGTTAAATTTCAGTGTAGGTTGTATGTATTGAGCTCATTTCAGTCTTTCTTTTTTATGGTTAGCATTATAAATGCAACCTCACATTCTCAGTTCCATTTTGCTCTCATCATCATCAAGTTTAATTTGGAGCTCTGTGAAAATGAATGCTTGTGTCAGTGTCAGTTGTGGTAGATAAGAGTAGAGTAGATACGATTCTAAATGCATCCCGCTTTAAGTTCATCTTAAATTCAAGCATAATGTATAGAAGCACATCAACCTACAAAACGGTTACAAATATCTATTTATGGTTCAGAAGAAGTGCAACAATCATAATCAATGGGCCAAATATGCTCTTGGAAAATGTTATATTGTTACTGTAACACGGTTCAACACAGTCTTAATAGGAAGGAAGAAGGCAGGGGTCGGCTTGTTGCTGGGACACTCGTTTATTTAACAATAACAAACAAATCACGATGCCCTCTGGGCGTAGACAGCAAACGATTGCTTAAACACGGTCAATAATTTCAATAACTTCAAAACACTGTTGTAGCTTTCTCAGTGCGGAACGAGGTCCCAGCGTGTCTCTCTCTCCTTCTCTCTGCGGTGACTCGGCTTATATCCGGTCTCTCCACGCCAATTACTGCAATCAAACACACGTGTTCGTTATTTGCACTTGACCTACTTACGCCTCGCTCTGCTCCCTCCGTCTCTCTCCCGTTGCGGATTCCGCTAAACCACGCCCCCCTCGCCACATACCCCCACCGACAGACTCAGGCCGGGGAGCCGTCCGGCCTGCAGCTTCCCCCCCCCCCCTCCTGGAGAGGAAGTCAGCCACAGCCATCTGTACACCCGGCCTGTGGATCACCTGAAATTTAAAAGGCTGTAAAGCGAGATACCACCGGGTGATCCGCGCGTTGGTATCTTTCATGCGGTGGAGCCACTGCAGGGGAGCGTGGTCCGAACAGAGGGTGAACTCCCGCCCCAGGAGGTAATAACGGAGGGTAAGAACAGCCCATCGGATCGCCAGACATTCTTTTTCTATGGTGCTGTACATCGTCTCTCTCTTAGAGAGCTTCCGACTGATGTACAGCACCGGCCGTTCCTCCCCCTCCACCTCCTGGGACAGGACTGCGCCCAACCCTCTGTTCGACGCGTCTGTCTGCAAGATAAAGGGGAGAGAAAAGTTAGGTGCATTCAGGAGCGGTCCGCCACACAGAGAAGCCTTTAACTGGGTGAAAGCCTGCTGGCACTGCTCCATCCACTGGACTGTATCTGGTGCCTCCTTTTTAGTTAAATCAGTCAGCGGGCTAGCAGTATCCGAAAAATGAGGTACAAACCTTCTATAATACCCTGCCAGCCCCAGGAACTGTCTAACCTCCTTTTTGGTCTTAGGCCTTGGACACGTTGCAACTGCTGCCGTCTTATCAATTTGGGGGCGCACCTGTCCATGACCCAAGTGGAAACCCAGATATCTTACTTCCACCCGCCCAATTGCACACTTCCTCGGATTAGCCGTGAGCCCAGCCCTCCTCAGCATCTTCAGGACCGCTCGCAAATGCTGCATATGTCGCTGCCAATCCCCACTGTAGATGATGATGTCATCCAGGTAGGCGGCGGCATATGCAGCATGCGGACAGAGAATTTTGTCCATGAGACGCTGAAATGTGGCTGGAGCCCCGAATAGCCCGAACGGAAGAGTAACAAATTGGTGTAAACCGAACGGCGTGGTGAAAGCTGTTTTTTCTTTGGTCATGGGAGACAAGGGGATCTGCCAATAACCTTTAGTTAAGTCCAGCGTCGAGTAAAAGCGAGCAGCGCCTAGTCGATCAAGCAATTCGTCCACCCGGGGCATTGGATATGCGTCAAATTTTGACACAGCATTCACCTTCCTATAATCCAAACAGAACCGCACGGAGCCGTCTGTTTTAGGTACTAAGACTATCGGGCTCGCCCAGTCACTGTTGGATTCTTCTATTACTCCCATCTCTAGCATTGCCTCTAACTCCCCTTGAACCACCTTTTTTTTATGTTCAGGTAATCTATACGGCCGGCTGCGAACTACCACGCCCGGCTCGGTCTCAACATGGTGCTGAATGAGATCCGTTCGACCAGGCAGGGGCGAGAACACATCAGCAAAGGCTGCTTGGATGGACTTGATATCAGTGAGCTGCGAGGGTGAGAGGTGGTCTCCTCCAGGGGCCAGAGCGAGAGATTGGGATTTTGAACTCACTTCTGGACCGAGATCCTCCTCCCCACTCACTACCGTCGCCAGCAACACTGATTCGGCCTCAGACCATTTTTTTAACAGGTTGAGGTGGTATATTTGATGTGCCCCGCCCCTATCCGTTCGAGCTACTTCATAGTTAAGATCCCCAACCCGCCGTGTGACCTCAAAGGGTCCTTGCCACTTCGCGAGTAACTTTGAACTAGAGGTAGGGAGTAATACAAGCACTTTATCTCCCGGTGCAAATTGACGTAGCCTAGCCCCCCTGTTGTACAACCGACTCTGTTTGTCTTGAGCCTGCAACAAATTCTCCATGGATAGCCGGCCCAACGTGTGGAGTTTTGTTCTCAAGTCCATGACATATTGGATTTCGTTTTTACTAGTAGAAGGTCCGTCCTCCCAAGTTTCTTTAAGGACGTCGAGGACCCCGCGGGGCTGGCGCCCATAAAGAAGCTCAAAGGGGGAAAACCCCGTGGAGGCTTGCGGGACCTCCCTTACAGCGAACAAGAGGGGTTCTAGCCACCTATCCCAATTTTTGGCGTCTTCCTGAACGAACTTACGAATCATGGATTTTAATGTGCGATTAAATCGTTCGACCAGCCCGTCTGTTTGTGGGTGATAGACGCTTGTTCGAATCGATCTAATGCCCAATAATTCATAAAGCTCGCGAATAGTACGTGACATAAACGCCGTGCCCTGATCGGTGAGGATCTCCTTTGGGATCCCCACCCGGGAGATTAATTGAAACAGTGCACTCGCCACACTCTTAGCGGAAATAGAGCGGAGAGGCACTGCCTCAGGATATCGCGTTGCATAGTCCACCAGAACTAATGCAAAGCGGTGTCCTCGTGCTGACCGCTCTAATGGCCCGATGAGGTCCATGCCAATTCGTTCGAAGGGGACCTGCATTAATGGAAGGGGGCACAATGGTGCTTTTGGGGTGGCCAGTGGATTCACCAACTGACATTCACGACAAGCCGCGCACCACCTGCGCACATTCTCGTGAATGCCCGGCCAGAAGAAGTGGGCCATGAGACGGTTTAGTGTAGCCGCTTGCCCTAAATGCCCGGCCATTGGATTACAGTGAGCCGCCTGGAAAAGCATTTCCCGACGGCTTCTAGGTATCAACAACTGGGTTGTATCTTGCTTTGTCTGGGCGTCTTGGGTCACCCGATACAACCTATCTTTTAAAATTGAGAAGTAAGGATAAGAGAGCGGTTGGTCAGGGAGGAGAAGCTGCCCGTCGATCGAACGAACCTGGTCAAAGGCATTTTTCAGCGTCTCATCGCGGGACTGTTCCAGGGGAAAATCATCGCGCTCCAGGAGGATGTTCCGCTCGGGAGCACTCGGTTCCCCTGCAACAGGTTCCGGCGGTTCCGGTTCAGCCTCTCCCACCTGCGCAACCGCTACTCCATCCCTCCCTTGTTTCCCCCAAGAGCCATCTGAACACAAATACCCCAATAATTTATTAAACGCGGGCCAATTCGTACCCAAAATTATCGGATGCCTGAGGTGCGGATTAACGGCCACCTCTATTCTATGTTTTTCTCCCCTAAATTTAATATCCACAGGCAAAATAGGGTAATTCACCACTTCCCCGTCTACACACCGAACCCTAACCATGCGGCTACTATCCAATGCCCTCGGATGAATCAGGCTTTGATGGATGGAGGATTGGTTACATCCTGAATCCCCCCTGATACTCACTGGTATTTGGTATAAGCCAGCCTGATCGAGGGCAGCCTTTGGCGCGTCGGGGACCCGGATCAACGTCCCCACTTCCATCAACGGACACCTATCGATAAAATGCCCTGGTTCCCCGCAACGGCAACAGGCCGGCCCAGACTTTACCGCCACCCTGGCGGCAGGAAGTAGGTCAAGCGATTGGCGAGGAGAGAGCGGAGAGGCCGTGGCCTGGGGAACGGATCCCATGGGCGAAGTCCCACCCCTGGGAGGAGCCCTGGGGCCTGCTGCTGGTTCAGCCCCGTAACTCGTCCTCCACCTCGGGGCTAGCTTCGGCGGAAGCCCCCCACGGGACCTGGGGAGAGGGACAGATTTAGGGAGAGAGAGGGGAGGGGAGGAGAGGGAAGGAGAGAGAGAAGCAGATGGTAAGGGGTCGCCGACCCCTGGACACGCCACCATTTGGTCTTCCGCCAGCTGGATGGCCTGGTTCAGCGACGTTGGGCGGTGGCACTGGACCCACTGCGCTGTCTTCCTTGGCAGCTTGGCCACGAACTGCTCCAGTACCACACGATCGATCACGTCGGCCATCAACCACTTGCGGCAGGAGTCCCGGAGCTGCTGTGCCATCACGAAGGGCCGGCCGGACTCTTACAGGGTTAGAGTCCTGAACCTCTGGCGATGTTGCTCCGGGGTCCGACCGACCCGCTGGAGGATGGCACGCTTGAGGTCCTGGTAGGCCAGGAGGTTTTGGACTGGCAATTGGTGAGCGGCCACCTGCGCTTCTCCGGACAGCAGGGGAATGAGCCGCAGGGGCCAGTCCGCAGGGGGCCTCCCTCGAGCCTCTGCCGATTTTTCGAACAGGTCCAGGAAGGCCTCCGGATCATCCTGAGGCCCCATCTTGTTGAGCGGCAGAGGAGATGTCTGGTCTTTAAGTGAAGGGGTGGCCCGGACCTCCCGGTCTACCCAGCTCCGGAATAGCTCGCGGTCTTCATGCTGGGCCCGGAGGAGCGCCTCAAAGCGTTTGTCCTGCTCCTCCTTGATCGCCAGCATGTGTTGGTGTTGTTCCTGATGAAGACCGGCGAGCGACTGGATGATGTCCGCAAATGGCGTACCTGACGGAGATTGCATGGCGGCGATGCTCTTCTTCCTTCCCGGGTTTCGGCACCACTGTAACACGGTTCAACACAGTCTTAATAGGAAGGAAGAAGGCAGGGGTCGGCTTGTTGCTGAGACACTCGTTTATTTAACAATAACAAACAAATCACGATGCCCTCTGGGCGTAGACAGCAAATGATTGCTTAAACACGGTCAATAATTTCAATAACTTCAAAACACTGTTGTAGCTTTCTCAGTGCGGAACGAGGTCCCAGCGTGTCTCTCTCTCCTTCTCTCTGCGGTGACTCGGCTTATATCCGGTCTCTCCACGCCAATTACTGCAATCAAACACACGTGTTCGTTATTTGCACTTGACCTACTTACGCCTCGCTCTGCTCCCTCCGTCTCTTTCCCGTTGCGGATTCCGCTAAACCACGCCCCCCTCGCCACAGTTACTTTCAGGAAATCATTAATAAAAATGAATTATTTAAAATACTGCAAATTTGCACACATAATTGCCTTAATAAATACTTTAATTGCCTATTTATCTTTATATTTTGATAAACAATGTTGAATTAATTAAATTCAGGTTTATGTGCTTCAAAAGGTTTGTACACATTCCCCTCATTCGTTGTACACATAAGAACATTTTCATTTCAGTTTCTGGCTTTACAAATACTGATTTGTTTCTCACTTTTGACGTAGGATAAAATCAGTGGAATTTAGGATCGAAGATGCACCATAATTGCTGGTATATGTTGTATTCCATAAGCTTTTACTCTTAATTTGTCTGCCAGCTACCAGTGTGGAAATGTATTCTTTTTACAGTCCTACACAGGAAGGATAAAATGGCTAAACGCTTGTGGAAATATCACATGTGAGACTGTTTTTGCGGATTGTATGTTTTTATACATCATCCCTCTCAGCATTAAAGATTCATACACATTTTTTTTTAAATCACAATGATCATGGCCCATGTGTTTGCAAGCACATCAATTTCTAAAGCCATCTGTGTTTTGTTTCAGTGAAAAACTCCCTGAGCGTTCTCTAACGAGCCAGGGATAATAAAAAAGTTGTAACATTTCAATTTTTTTAACTGGCCAGAATTTTTCCCTTTCAAAATATCCTCAGTATTGTCTAGCTTTTTTTTTTTACTATTGCTATGGTTCTACTGACACGAGCTATCACCCGTGTTAAAATGCTGTTTATAAAAAGGATAGTTCCGGTCCTTGATTCTAATTGGTTGAGCCATGTTCGAAGCTGTTATAAGTTACGCTACAAACATACACCTTTGTTTACTTCTGTATGTTGCTCGGCAACCATGTTGTTTCACTTCGTTCACAACTGTTTCTGAAGAACTACATTGTTTAGTGGAAGAATACTGTTTTTATTTATATCATTACACTTTATTCACTCTATTTTATTCTGTGAAACCTTACTATCTGAATGGAATAATCATTTTATAAAAGCAATAAGCCGCATCAAGCCATGGTTTACAGTGAATTTATAACAGCTAAGGGGGTTTTAGGCACTCCGCACAACGCCCATTAGCTGTTATAAGTTCACTGTAAACCACAGCTTCTGGGGGGCTTATTGCTTTATTAATGTAGTGTTCAGTGAATAGGTGTGTTTATATGAGGTCTGTTGGTAAAAGACAAACTGAAGAAGGATGGAAAGATGTGGAAATTTAAATGGACTGTTCAGATTAGTTCTACTTGACAAGACATGTTTTGTTTCCATCAGGCATTTAAGGCCGGACATCAGACAAAGTTAAACAGTAAATAGTTAAAAAGTAGGTAGTAGTTAACATTACTTTTTGATCAATGGGAAGAAAAACATCTGGATGACATCTGAAATAATATGGATGTAAGATATCAAATGCTTATTGGACTTTGCAGATGATAGTTTCAAATTGTATTAATGTACAGTGAATAGGCATTAGTTTGGACAGATTTGATGAAAATAGTGATAAATTATATTTATCAGTGTTACAACATACAACAAGCAGTGAACACACAAAGTTTGCGAAAGCTCGCAGGTGTTTTCATTTAATTCTATTATTACTATTATTATTATTTTATTTTTATTATGTGATGTGTTTTGATTGGATTTAATTTTATTTGCTGGTGTTAAATTTTTATTGTGCCCTCACACTAACTCTTTGGAATATAACAATTATGCATCATGTAGCAAGAAAGTATTTCCATATGAAACACTGTTTATGGACTCCTCATCTACTTTTTGCAAGTAGGACCTGAAGTGCATTTAGGCATATGTAGGCACTATGTCTCGTAGCACCATGTAAAGTGTTTTTTTGTCTCTCTCTTCTTTCATGTAATGGATTCATTTCTGTTCTCTTCAGATCCAAGCCCGAGGCAGTGTTTAGTCACTTCATTAAAATAGGATACAAATGGACGCCTCTATAATTTCTGCTTCATTTGAGTCTGAGTTGAGAACATGCTATTCACACAACCTTAAATGTTATACCTTACAGCAAATGCCAAATGTATTTAATAAGAAGAATGAGGAAAATCACAAAGGAGATGTTCAGATACAGTAGGTGCCAAAAACTTGATAGGCCACTCCAAAATTTTAACCTTTGATTTAGTCAGAGGTGGGACCATCAATAAAACCATATATAATCTCCAGTGTTTAAATCAGAGCAGGAAGCAGTGTGTAGAGTATATACACTGAAAGTCAGAGGAGTCCAAAACAATGTGAAATCCTACTGTCTTTTTTAGAATGCTTGACAAAACGACAACTTTCATTATATCTTGTTTTGTGCTCCACAAGGTTTAGCACAACATGGGTGAGTAAATAATGACAGAATTAGGGTTAAATATGGGGTTTTCTTTTTGCTATGTGTTATAATGAGTGAAGATTGGGCATTGGAAATTGTTGCTTTTACTGAGTGGTCACTGCGGCTGTCATTAGTGGTAGAATGTGTTTGTGGCTGCAAGACATGCAATCTACTCAATCAATGGCTTTTTGTTTACCTGCTTCTGATATGCTGCTGACATCCACTGACATACAGCTGGAAGTTTGGTTTATTAAGAAAACAGTGACAGATGTTGGAGGATGTAGGCTAATGTGTAGGGTGCGCCATTGTGGCCATCCCAGTCAAAAACGTCTGGATACACCATTAGAAATCACAACATTTTCTTTTCATTTGTCATTCTAATATGCCATGATGTGGAAAGAAATGTTGACATTTACCAAAAAACTAAAGAGGAAAATTCATAAGTAATTTTGTATTCACTAATTACTTAATTCTTTATGTTTGAGACTTGAGATTGGTTTGGCCTCCCACTATCTGGCACCAAATCCAATTGCTTAACTTTGAAGAAATGTACAGTGTAATGCTGTCTCTTCCATCGGCTCTGATTGGCAGTTTCCAGTTTCTTTTGCTCCTCACATTCCTGGCATGGATTGCAGGAAATTGGTTACAGAAAGCCAGCTTGAAGCTCTAAATCCCAAGCATTGCAGTTTGGAGATGAACAGTTTTACAGATTTTCTCCCAAGAATACCAACTCAAAGACTATAGAAAAAATGTTTGGGATTGTCTTGAATACACGGCTAGACATGCAATAGCCTCTAATTCTGCTGATCTTGTTAAGTTTCTGAAAGCATAAATATAGCTTATGTTTTACTGCATATACATCTCATTGATATGCTATGAATCAAATCAAAGCACATTAATGTTGCATCCATTTTCAAACTTGAGAGCACATTCAGATATTATATGTGCTTTGAAAAGTATTTACTATTATTTAACTACCTATCTATGGACTACAGTGGCTACAAAATGTATATGCATACTTAAGTTGCATTTAAAATGTATGAATGTTAGGGCATTAGATATCAAAGAAAGTGGCATATTATTTTAGAGAAAAATAGCAAAAGCCTATTTGCATACATATACTGTACCTTGACACTTTTTGTTGAACCTTGGGACAAGTTGGTTGGAAGTCAAACATTATTTCTGAGATTTAGCTTTATTTGTTTGCCGATGCTGGTTGGTTTTGCATTTTGTTAATTATGAGTTTAAGTAAATTACACTGTACATTGGAGTAAAAAAAAATTGTAAAAAAAAAAGAAAGAAAATTGGACACTCCACTATCAGGCTCAGATTGTGTGGAAAAAACCTAGAAACTGTTAATTCAGCCTACTGAGGCTCAGAAGAGGGAGCAATGTCTAATTGACAGCCTGTAGTTAGGACCATCTGTGGTTAGTCTGTGGTAAGTAAAGGTCATATTGATAGGTGGAAGAGAAAAAGATGTGGAGATGTACCATTGAGTGGGTGTATTGAGTGGACAAAATAGGGCCCTGAACATAGCCCTGAGGTACGCCAACACTGAGAGGTTAATGAGGATGGAAAACCTGCTCCGTTAGGCACAGTGAAATTCATCAATGGAAGGATAAATGTAGGGTTGGGGTGGAATATAGAGGTGGGTTGTGAAGGGATTTGAGGAAATGCACCCTATGGAGTTTTACTTAGTCGTTGATATCCGTCTAAAAGTGTGTACATTTTCTGAACCTGCATTTTTAACATGGAAAATACTTGTAGCTTTAATTAATCTATGAAAAAAAAAAACCTGTTCACCATGAAGGTATTAGAAACAATTATCCGAAAATTAGAAGCTCATTTACAGTCTTTGGTCAGATGACTTCATCATCTCTCTGCAGTCTTCCTATAATGTGCTTTGCCAGAAAATATGCAGCTAAATTAATCCGACATCAAATGCTATTAATCTCCTCTAGGGCAGTGCTCTAATAGATGTATTGCAATATTTCACATACATGTGTGCACACATACAGTACACGTGCACCTCTTCATGCATACACTGACAAATATGTACTGTATGAGTGTTTATGCAAGTGTTTTGTCTCATTTTTCAGAAAATCAAATATAATGTAAAAAATATTTTTTTGTTTCCATTTTTTTATTTGCAATAGATAACTTAGTTAACCAATTAACTTTCAGAGTAGCATTTTTATAGTATTTTTATGTAAAAATTAAATTTTTTCCCCCAGTGATAAATTGACCTAAGAAGCAATGCTGCTTAAGATATTAAGACATGTTTTTCTTTACTGTTGCAGGGAGTTTTAATCAAGGAGCTGTATAGGACACCTCAAGAAAGCTGTCTGTTAGTATTCCCATTCATTTCCTTGCCAGTTGCGAGGCTGCTTCCAGGGCTGTATGTGTCACTCAAGCAAACTGCAAATGAGATGATTGGAAATACTAACGGATTGCAATGGGAACCACATAAAAAACTGGGCAAGGAAGCAAGGCCAAGAAAACCCTGAACCTTAGAAAAAACAAGCATCAGATATGCTTACAAACACACACACACACACACACACACACATACACAAAGTCCTTCAGGAAAAACATACTGTAGATGCCCATTGTTTATGTTTGCCAGAATCTTGTTGTCAAGGAATGGTTAAAGTACTATGATAAAAAAGTACCAATTTAGCCAAAGGAAAGATTCAACCTTTGTCATCGGTATGTCTGCAATGGTTTACGTTCAGTTGTTTGTGTTATTCCAGAGTATCTTGTTTTGTGTGCAGAAGTCTGGAAGGAAGGTTTCCATGCCCTCTAAAGAGACTGAGCTGATCTGATATGAGATTTTTCTTCTTGTTTACTGCTGGATGGCAAAGGCATGTGGTTAGTCCCTGTTTTAATGAAACATCCTTGTTTTAATGAGCTGCACAAGTACACTATGTTTATTTGTCCTTCATTCTGACTTTAAGAGGAGTAAACTAAATTCTTCTCTTTCACATTATTGCTTTATATCAGTGGTTCTCAACCGGTGGGTCATGTTGTAAATGGGTCATAGGTCTGTTTTGATAAGGTTGTGGACAACAGGGAAAAACAAGCCGTAATGCAAATGATAAAATGCACCGTAGTGTTTTGATAGCATTTAATTGGCTTTTCAAGCCTGGACTATAATGCTTGCGATATCTATTTTTGTGAATGTCAAAGCCTTATGTCCATCCAATTGTTTGATATTACATCTATTATTTGATCAAATCTAACATAAGGCTGATGATGGCATGCAAAGAAAACTAAATGTCTTTTTATCCTTTAAAACTATGAACAAAATTACTCAAGGACTTCATAAAATAAAGGTTCACATGTAGTGATGTCTGCGCCAATATTTATATGTTTTTTATGCACTGATGTTTTGGCTGCCAAATGTATCCAAATTCAAAGAACATTGAGAAACCGCTGCTCAAAGTATAAAGATGCAAAGGCAGCTGAGAATCACTGATTTACATAATCTTATCTACCTGAATAAAGGTGAAACAAAACAGTGCATTTATGCTTTCAGTGAATAAAATATGTGGGAGATGTGTATTCTGGCTGTGAGCTTTATCAGTAACAGGTTTTACGATTAGTGCCATCATTTAGTCTGTACAAGTAAGGACAATGCCAAAGTCAACACAGTTCATAAATTAGGTGATCAGAGATATGCAATTACATTTTCTGGAAGAAACAAAAGCCTGTTTGCAACACAAAAGATCAGTGTTTGAATAAGACAAAAAACAATTATGGATTAACTGCAGCGTGACTAATCCCAGTTAGCTCCCGGGACTAGTGCACAGAGAGCATCGCAGCCGACTTTGGTGTGTTTCAATAGAGGTGAAACGATGCTTGTCTGCATGCGTGCCATATCCCCAGATGAGACTTTGAGTTAAGTGGCAATTTAAATTTTGTCCTACAAACTTCCAGTAATCTTGCTAGGTTATAGTGCAGATGTGAAACACAGGCCTTCTGAAATATTATGACAGTGCAAACAAATATGTTCATTGTGTACTGTATCTGTTCATAATTTAATGATCTGAACTCGCTGATGTTTACTGCATTTATGATTGACAATTTAACATTGATACTTTCCTTTGATGGAACTGTTGTTTGGAGATCGGTTATATTGAACCTGAGGTAAAAGAGATTCCGCTTTAGGTTAAATGCGAAATCATAAAAAAAATAAATATATAAATAAGTAAATATATGGCCTTATTGTGGATGATTTGTGATTGCATATTATTAAATATGTATTTATAGTTATATATATATAAATCAATATTTATTCGTTTTCATAATCTTTAATAATTTCTTATCTTTATGTAATTATGGCTATGATCAGAAGGGTCAGTGGATATTTGAGGCTTAGCCTCGACCTCTGTGTATGCAAAAGGGCCATCATTTGATTAAATATGCATTATGCATTATGCTACACGTTGTAATAGATGCTGCAGTCTGACATCTTTGTGTAATCTTTTTTTTTTTTTTTTTTTTTTTTGTAAGCAAATCATTAAATGTTACTGGAACTAAAAAAAAAAAAAGGTTCAACTGACCTTATTCTCAGCCTCAGTCATGCTAAAGTTTATACAAATGTATATACGTTAACTGTTAAACTGTAGTAGGAAAAACCTTAAAATGATTTCTTTCAGCTTTTTTTATTCCATTTTTTGAATGCTAATTATAGTTTTACAACTTTGGCTCATTATTTAAAAGTGTCTTTAAAATTAAGGAGGCTGTTCAAATGCACACTCATATTTTCCAAATATTGTTATGTTCATGGCATTGTGTCTTAAAAAAATATTTAGCAAAAATCATTTAATCTCCAGAAGCCCCGTCTGTAGTTGCAGTCACTCTTACGGATGATCTGAATTTGAACTCATAAAATAATTGTAACCATTAATACCATAGCCTACTTCTCAAATCCAATCAAATCCCGGTGGATAAAATCAAGTCCTGAAATTTCCCTCTGAGTAAAAGTTAAATGTTTTGTGAATGCCACTTAACATCGTCTTTTATTCTCCATTTTTTTTATTACTTTTTTTAAATTTTTTATTCATGTCACAAGAGAAAGAGTGGATGAGAATGACACAAATGGCCATCAAACTCCACTGCAAACATTAACATATGCTGGTGGATGAGTGGTCGCTCAGTGGAAAGTTTGTCTTGGCAGAAGAAACCTATGGCTTTTCACTTGCCATGGTGAATATATATCCAAGAAATGTTTTTGTGTGGTTACCTGTTTAATAACGTCATTATTTTTAAACCTTGCCCAATTTACTTGCCAAACGTACTAATTTCTGACAATGTTTCTTCTTAGTACTGTATTCCTCATTGTATTCATCCAACAAAGACATCAATTTTCACAAAATAAAGGCACTGTAAAGTAAGGCATTTTGAAAAGTAGCTTATGTGATCATCGCATTTGCTAAATAAATTGTTTTTGGGAGGGAGAGCTAAAAAAAGCCATCTTAATTTGTTGGAGCAAAATGCTGCTTTCACTGCGTTGCCAGCGAGGAGTCTGTGAAATGAAGACAAATGCAGATTTGTACTCATTTACTTGTCTGCGCCATATGGTGTACCTAGCCCAGGTGAGCAGAAAGCCAGAAAAGCCAAGCGTGAATGATGGATTGGGTTAGATTACGTAAAGCAAGAGAGCAAATAAACATGGCAAAAACAAACAAGCTAAACACGGAGGAATATATTTCTTTTCTCATCATATATGGAGCCCTATTGGAAAAGAGATGGGGGTGTTGCTAACACCAGGGTCAGGGTTTCAGCTGAGGTAGCTTTGAATTAGCTTTCTTACATCCAAAGGGACCCACCAGAGATCTTCTAGCTGCAGGCCGGATTCCGCTGGCCAAAAGGTTAGAGTCCAAGGTCCTGGTCTTGGTTGTTTTCACTCGCTCATGTAGTTAAACTGAGCTGTAATGAAAACGCGTGAGTCGAGGGAGATTTACTAAACATTCCTACAGTGATCTGACTGCAACCAGCCAATTTAATACTTTGGTTTCCATGAGCAGAAATTTCATTTCAGAGTGTCACGGAGTTGAGGAAACTGTTTTAGTAGGAGGAAGAAAAAAAAAATTGTTGTTGTTTTGTGAAAGAACTAAATCAATAACGCAAGTTAGCAAAATTTCACACTTCAACACAAATGATATTTTAATGCCACTTTGCCATATCAATAAATAAATAATGATCGTTTCTATTTAACCGAAGACATGAAGACAGAAGATTGAATTGATGTAAAACTGATTACATAATTGCATATTAGTTAAATATCTACGTTTGTGTGTGTGCATGTGTGCGTGTGTTTGAAATAGCTAAAGCTTTCCTCCCCCTGGCTGACTATGGCATTAATAAAACATTAAGGAGATCCGCTGGAGTGCTGATGAGATGGTGTTGTTAATGAGAATCATTTCATAAAGCCATAGATGCCATACATTCCAATATCTTTCAAGCTTTCAGTTAATGATCACTCTAGTGAATGTGCATCTGAAAGCTTCACTTGTACCAAAATGCTCATATTATCAATCAATTGTGCCTTCCTTTAAACATTTCAAGTTTGTGTGTGTGTGTGTGTGTGTGTATGAGAGATATTGGAAGGAATGCATGAGAGAGATTCCAGTGTTCTACTTTTCGTGAAATAGAGTAAAAACATTTGGGTGAGAATGTTCTCGGTTCTAATGTTATGTTTTATTTTATTTTATTTTTTGATTAGTAAGACTGTTGTTTGCTAATGGTATGTTTTACACAATGCCACATTGATTCCTCTCTGTCAGGGTGTTTTGAAGATGAAGATTAGAATGGTGAAATTAAGAACAATTAAAATAATATAATTTCCAGATTCTATGGCTGGCATTGGTTGGGAACGCTCTCTCTTATTAACCCCTATCCTGACCAGGTAAATAAATCCTGTTCTTTAGTCATCATTATAACTAAGCTAAGCTCTCAGGACTGTTTTATTTATCATGATTTGTTTGTGTGTCTCAGTCTTGGGCCAAAGTCTAACATTGACCTTTATAAACACAGCGAATGCACGACGACGGGTTAGAATGAGACCGGTTACCAAACACTGGGCTGATAATGAGGCTGCAGGCAGTTTATAGACTGATAGTTGATAAGAAAGAAAAATCCAATTGCCAAGGGACATCATTTGACCGCTAAGGTTTGGAAACTGTCACAGCAGAACACAAACCTCTATAGTCCAGAGACCTAAAGTAATGAAGAGCTGGATTTGATTGGCACATATAGGCTACAGGGAATGCACAGAGCCATATGTACCACAGAGGCGAAATTCATGCCTAGCGTGCAGACAGATAGCTTGATTTAGTCTGTGTCTGAAACCTAAAGCCTGAGATATGTCTGGTTTTTCAGCCTGCCGTTACTTGGACAAGTGTTTTAGCCTATCAAAGTATACTTCTTCGACCACTATGGACACAACATGCACACTAGAGCTGTTTTGCAATATTATACCTGATGACTTCTTCTTCTGAGACTTGGACTGTATCTCCTACTAAAGTTTTCTATCTATCTATCTATCTATCTGTCTGTCTGTCTGTCTGTCGGTCTGTCTGTCTGTCTGTCTTAAAGCTTTTACAATTTTTTTCACACTTTTAGTCTAGGCTTTCTCAAACCAACTTCAAAGTTAGTTCACAAACGTTATCTAGTTTTTATTGGCATTTTCCATTATCATCTTTGATTAGTTCCTAAAAATCGGCAACCCAATTATGAATTTTACCACCTAGTGGACAGACTAGTCAGCCTTAGTGGTCAACGCTTATTTATCCATTGAATTTGAGTCGATGAAAAGTGAAAGAAAAAGAAAAATCTGCAATTTTTTAATAGCTTTTCAGACCAACATTACACTATTTTTACACAGTTTTTTTGTGTAGTATAGTATCTTTTGACAAAAGATTTTACATTTTTTCAGTATTTTGTCATATAATCATTAACTTTAGGCAGCCTTGCTCAGACTAAATATTCAAACATTTTATATATCAAAGCAGCTCAAGCGAGTCAATCCCAAAATGATTGACTATGACTGGATTATCTGAAACAATCTAGAATAGACAATTAATTTTCAAAAAAGAAGTTCAGTGTTAATATCTGTCCTCTCTCTCTTTCTCTTGTCTTTATTGATTCATTGACTTTACAAAATCCTGTTTATTTCTGACCTTTTTTGTTAGTAATTCCATTGACAGGATAAGCACCGTCTCAGTGTTTTCTTTCTTTATTTTTGAAGCTTGATAGACATGAACAATGGCAGCAGTATAGTTTATGACTGTGCTGTGTATGAACAGTTATGCTTTTCATATCACATACAGAGGCGACACTTACACTTAGTAGCAATGCAGTTTCTTTTATACATGTTTGCTATCAGTTGATGCAGAGTAAAACAGACGGGAATTTCAAGAGCGGCTGGCAACATGCCATGCGACATCAAATAAATTACACTCTAGTTTCCATAAGTGAGCCAACAAAGTGGGCCCCCATGGAACAGAAGCCCATTTGAACCTAACGTAGTGTGTGAAGTGGGCAGAAAACTGATACGATGCAGCTCCCACACCCTTCCTCACTTAGCGCTTGTGCTTGGTTATGCTGTCTTCTGATGATATATCTCATAACTCCATAACAGCATCCAGGACACACAAAGTGCTAAAAACAGACGTGGTTAAAAAGTGCCCCAGGCGCAAGCGTGCCAGATGTAGTCTGCATCTTTTATCAAAAATGAGCATCACAAAACTGCTGCATCTGCTCATTTGCAAAAAGCACACTGTCCACTATTTATTTTTTCTAATACTTTACTGCTGCGCTCTGCACATTAGCCCCATAAACAATGTTTCACCAGCCAAATGTGGATGGACATTACAGAGAGCGGCTGAGGATGGAACAGGAGGTGTGCGGATGGATCTGCAGAGGGGAGGTTTAGCGCACCACAACAGCTGGGATGGAATGAGCCACCCTCGCAAACAGAATGTCCCGAAAGCCTGGCTGTGTTCAATTATGCAGGAGACCGGCCATGTACAAACTGAGTTGCCAGTCACTACAGAGGGACAGTTAACAGAGCAAAGGTGAAGAGAAAGAAAAATGAGGGAATGCAGACAGCGGCTCTGTTCCAAACCTAGTTGGAGTTGTCTGCATAGGCAGTGTTTTAAACGGCCATTCATACTAATGGAGAATTTCAGTAACAAAGCAATAGAAGTCGTTTGTTTTCAGTGAATGTTGGAGATTGTTGGCAACGTGCACTGCAGCAACTGCTGGCAATGCAACAAAGTTTAATAGCATGCGGGAATAAATTACATTTTAAAATATACAAAAAAATTATTTCAAATGAATGCAGCTGTGATAAGCATGAAACTTATAAAAAAAAAAAAAAAATATATATATATATATATATATATATATATATATATATATATATATATATATAATTATTTTTTTTTTGTTGTTTTTTAGGTGTGTGCCGCTTATAGTAGTGGACAAGCTTATATTTATGCATTTGGCTGATATTATACATAAATCACCCTTTGTGGAAAAAAGTAATGCCATAATACACTGTGATAAATTCAGTGGGGAAAATGCGAAATAAATGTAAATAATAAATATATACTTATAATAGTGAATTCCCTATAATAAAGCTAAAAAATAATGCAACTTGCAACTATTTAACCTAATAACTCTGTATGAGTAGTACAGAAAATCTTTCACACTGTTAGCATGGCAACATTTTACAACAACTATGTAGAGTTAGAAAGCATCTTTGAAAGCAAAGGTAGAGTGGTGGCCAAAATTATTAAAAACACTAGTATTTTCACCAGCTAAGTTAGTTATTTCTGTCTTTTGCTGTAGTGTGTCAGTAGGAAATTAGTTTACATTTCCAAACATTTATTTTGCCATTAATTGTATGCTCAGAACCAGAGAGCGAAGAAAAAAAAAAAATCCAGAGAAAGATGGATGTTTTCTTGCTAGCTTTTCCATGCCTCCCAAACCGGAGCACTAATGATGTCTCACACTTTTGTTGACCTTCTCTCTTCTGTCTCTTTCTCATACATACACACAAAAAGACACAAAGAAAATTTGATTCGGTCTAATATTCTTTAAATGTCACTGACTCCCTCTAACTCCCACACTTTTTCACCTTCCCCAAAAGGCTGCAGCGCCGCTGGAGTCATATTGTGCCAACAACAACAACTCTGCCACCGAATTCCCTCGCAGCGACCGTCAAAGGCCGTTTTGAACTTCTCTTTGGAGTCTCGGGCTTGACTGAAAGAGAATTAGATGTAATTTGATGGGCTGGTGGGCTGTGAATATTCCCAAGGAGAAGACAGCTGTCTTGCCTAGAGAACAATTGTGATAGATGGTAGGAGTAACCACAGAGACATATGGAAATTCCAAAGCATGCAGAGACGTAACACTGTGGATGCAGTCGCTAGCCCACACGCGCACATGCCGCTATGCTCTGTTTGCTTTTGATTTAGCCCAAAGCAGCAGGAAGGGAGACGAGGTAAAGAGGTAAATCTTAACATGGCCAAGTTATGACAGATTGTTATGAATGAAGACGAATCGGCTGACTTTAGCCTTCGTCAAAGCCATGTGCGCATGCAGATTTACTCCGAACAGACTGGAACATCCCACGATGACACAGATTACCTCAGACGCTTGTCCCGGTTTGTGTTTATACAGGCGGTATCCTGGGAGCGCTGACAGAGACTACAGGTACGGAGGGATAGACGGTTGGACAGCTTCTTTGGAGAAGGGGGCAGTTTCTCCCTCGCAGTTCACCGTATTTTCCCACCTTTCTGACTCAGTGGAAGTGCTGGAGGCTAGCCATTCACGAACATTGATCTGGCGGTGGCCTCGGGGGAAACGGAGGCAGGGAGAGACAGGAAATGACAGATAGATGCGGACCCACCCTGAGAGAAACAGCAGGGGGAGGATAAAGAAATGAAGAAGTGACAGTAGAGCATGTGTGTACGTGTTTGTTTAAGATGAACAAAAAATGACAAATTCTTCATTTCATTCCAAACCAAATTCAGCTTTCTTCTGTGGAAGACAAAATAGTTATTTATATTTTTTGGCTAGTTGTCCACGCAATGAAAGTGAATGGGAGTCCCTGGACCAAAACATACAAGTAGGCACTTTTTAAAGCTACCTTGCTCCATTCTGCCTAGAGATCTTAACTGAAATGGACAATCCAGTCCAGGAAATAGGTGCTTGTGGAGACTACATTGCTTTTTGCAAGTTTTGAGACAAATTCAAGGTGTTTCAGTGAGTGGCACTAAAAGTGCTTTCAGTTTTATCCTAAACAGATTAACGTGTATCTGGGATTTTATTATTATGCTGGTTGTTGTATGTATCACATTGTATGTTGTATGTAGTTTGCAGATGAAATGTCCAGTGAGTGACGCCAATAGGTTAATGCTCCATCATATTTGATAATTATGTACCACCTGCAATAAAACCTACCCTAAACCTAATTTGCACCCATGCATCTGTATTTTGCTTTTACAAGTCTTTAAGCTTTTTTGTCATGGCTCATGTTGCACAGGACTCATACCTGAGCTCTCCACATCGTAAGTGATATACCATGTGAGCTACAGAGAAAGTTTATTATGCCAGAAAAATCATATATATGGGGCTGGTTATGTGATGTCAAAAAAGTGTTATTTTGCAATTCATGCACTATGGTAAAAGTGTTTTGAGGTCATAACATAATTTTGTGCAAGGAATTATGTGAAAATTTACATTAATTGACAATCTGCTACCTTCAGTATAATTTGTGAACTGCCACTAGTGTTCATTTCAGCTGTTTTTAGAGCAAAAAAGTAGGTAGAAGCACATTTTCAGTGAGTCTAAGCTGGAAATGGAACTTCATAAATAAATTTGGAATTATCTTTTTTTTTCTCCGATTTTTTTTTATTTTTTATTTTAATTTACTTTGTAAATACAATTATGTATTTAAAGGCTTGTGTAAACACACGGCCTCTTAGCTGAGTAAATCACACACAACAAAATCACATAACCATAATATAATTGGCTCATAACGCCATGAAGGGGGGTCTTGCATAAAGCCTGGACCCCCTAGGGCTGCGGGGGTGTCCTGTATATCTAACTTGAAAATATTTTTTTTCATTACTTCTAAGTTAGATGTTATTTTAGGTCTGTTCAAAACCGCCTGAGGTCAAATGTAATTTTTCAGAGTGTGGTAAAATAGAATAATATTTAGCTGCACACTGACTCTGTAGAGTTATAGAGCCATACTGTATTTTAGGACTCATCTTTTCTCTCTGCAGGCAGGCTGCAGTTTGTATCTTTTTAATATACAATAACTTTTGAGAACAACATCCACTGTTGACTGGAATAATTAAAATAATCAAAATTTGTTTTCTGTAAAAGAATCCTGCTGTGCTGTTTTTTGAGTGACTGCTGTTTAATGTGAGATTAAAGTGTTTGGCTACTAGTTTTGAGTATTTGATTAAAAAAGAACAACTTGTTCACTTATTCTGTTCTGTGGGGATATTCTGAATAGTTTAACACAGCAGATGGTTAGATTGAAATGAAATATTTATTGCTGTATTTTTGTTTTTTGTTTTTATATATTCATTTTTGACTCCCTTTACCTGCAGCCACAAAACTTCTGCTTGTGTAACATTGCTTAAATGAAGTTTTAATGAGAATGCTTGTCATGTCTTCTACCTTTTCTCTTTTGTTTCATCCAGACACGGTCTTTAAACAAGGATAATCTTTAAACGGGTATAATGTATAAGGCAAATGTGTTAAGGGAATGTTCAAAACATTCATTAGATCCCTATAAACATTCGTTAAATATTTCTCTGTAATACTCTACACAAGCAAAATGGAAAACCCAGTCAAGTACAAGTAAACCAATTTTACATTTGGCGTATTAATTGAGATGCATGGCCGCTGCACACATCATCTGTTCATGGAACCATGGTCCCTGTCTCTGTCTGCAATGCGTCCACCCCACTATTTGTTTATTCCATGCTTCACTAGATACATTTAATTGATTGATTTAATTTACATCCCAAGGTGTTTTTTTTAAACAATCAAAAGACAAATAGAAAAATCAAACCATGTAAAACTAGATTCTCGGTGAGGATGACTCATGCAGCATTTAACCTTACATTTTTTTTTACATGCAATATTCAGTTATGTTGCACTAAATATTTTGCCCTTTTTTATGCCTAGAGCGCTTTTGAAAGTTACCTGTCTGTCTTTCCACAGAGAAATATGTGGTGATTATCATTTGCATAAAAAAGGATCAACGTGATCTTATTTGTATTCACATGCATTCATACCAAAAGTGTGATACTAATTCTAGCATGCAAAAATTGTAATATATATTTGGATAGATGTTGAAATGTACAATAGCAGCAATTTTATGTAATCTTTGACACACAGATATTTATGATGTTCAGAGAATATGTAATATTAATGAAATGTTAATGGCACATTTATTGATGCACACACTTACAAAACACTGAAAGAATGAGACATGCATATATTAATATTACAATGTATCATTGATTGTTTTTCAATTAGATTTCATACTCAGTGATGTTATAAAATCATCCAATGCAATGGATTTTTTTATTTTCTTCTATAAATATATTTTTCACTAAAAGGTCTTTAATTGAATAAACCTTCTCTGTCATTTGTAGTATACATGAATGAGAATGCCACTTTGAAAAAGTTTCTCTAGAATGTTTTTTTTTTATGTCTCTAAAACTGTACATATATCTTCATATTTCAATAACTGATATTATACATATGTATGCTTTACATTTGAATACCCGTGAATACAAATGAGCCCAGACTGAAATGACAGGGCATAATATTCATGAAAAAATAAATAACAGGAAGTAATTTGTTTTCCATCTTAATATATGCTATATGCTCTAAGCCTCTGGCTGCTTGAACAGGAAGTCAGAGAGCACAAGAAACAAAAACCGCCATTTAAAATCCATCTTTTATTCACCGTTCAACCAAGCGCAGTTTGCAGACATTTCCTCCACAATAAAACAATAGGGGTTCAACACATCAGTCAGGGATGTGCAGAGACTCTCAAATCTGTGCCAAAGTTTTCCAATTATACCATAGATATGGAAATCTACTTTTGTACTCTTATTTCCTCCTTTTAGCATGATGAAAAGGTGGAAAAGCAAGAATCTCAACAGCTCCAAGCCACTTCTTAGGTTTTATTAATCAAAAACCTGGTTAGTGACATACTGTTTGTTTGTGCTTTGTGATGGTCTGACATTGAATGGACAAAACTATAGGCAGACATGGACACAAACATGGACCAACATACTCTGACCTGGAAAAAAACAACCTACCCTGAGGAGACAAACACAGGGATGATAGAAATAGCAAGGAACATGCTGTTTGCTTCTCTCTGATAACAAGCTTTTGGAAGCCCACGAAACATCTGCACATCTTATACATACTGTATGTAATTCTCATCCTCTCTCACGATCCCTGATGGCTTTATTAACACTAATGTACACAGAACTCGAATTAGAACAGAACAGAAAGTGCAGAACGTGCACTCAAAAACATCTAAGAGACTCTGTTGTTGCTGTAATATAGAAGCTTTTGGGGTTAGTAAGGAATTGTTCAGTTCTGAAAGGATACATTAAAGACTTCTCAGCATAATAACATATTAATCAGTTCTTTTTTACTCTATTCATCAAGGAATCTAGAAAAAATAGTGTCAGTTTCCACAACAATATTAAGCAGCACAACAGTTTTCAACACGTTTTTTTTTTGTTTTTGTTTTTTTGCAGCAAATCAGCATATTAGTATGATTTCTGAAGGATCATGTGCCACTGAAGACTGGAGTAATGATGCTGAAAATTCAAATTTGACATCACAGGAATAAATAACATTTTTTAAAATTTTAAATCAGTTTAAAGCATTGAATATTACAGTTATACTGTACATAAAACAAATGCATGCAGCCTTGGTGAACCTTGGAGACGTGTTTTAAAGACATTTTTTAAAAATCTCACCAACCTCAACCTTTAGAATGGCAGAATGTTATTCTATTTGAAGTTTTCTTCATATTATGACTGAAAAGTAAGGTCTTGAGATCATTTTGCTTTATTCCAGTAATAAAAAGAGCTCACTCCATTGGTTTAGACGTCTCATTCAGAGTTTTAGCTGGGTTTGGTTTTGTTACTTCAACAATTAAAAAAAGGACTGGAAATACCATGGAAGAACATTTTATTTCTCAAAGGTTGCTCTTCTTAGGAGACTTGGAGTCAAAATGAATGCCGATAAGTATTGCTCATGAAATTTGGTCTTGGAAGGTTCTGATGAGGTATTGTTGAGATCTCTTCTAAAACACCTGAGATCAGTGGAGCCAAAATCACTGTTTGCTTTTAGCTGAATTAAAAAGAAAAATTTAAGAGATTTTATGTTCTTCTCAGTGGATTGAGAGTTAGGGTTCCTCAGCTGTGTTCTTTGTCAATGGAAAGGACTTTGCTGTAAGAGACAGCATCAGACATGTGGCATAACCATGAGGCTACTACACTGGTTTGCTTGTTCTTTGCTAAAAGGGAAACTAATGAAATAATGTATCAAATCAAATAGCTTTTGAAAAAGGATAGGAAGACGAGTGTAGAATAAGAAAATTGAAGGCCTTCCTTAAAGCTTGTCGCTGTTTTGTGGAATATTTGGCTTCTATGTGGCCTAAAGGCATTAGAAATTCATGAGATGCATTGACTGTGTTCAGGAAATTGACAGACAAAATAAATGTGCAACACATGATACCGATCGGGGAATTTGTGCATGTTTGTTTAGCGTCTGCTATCTTCAAAGTGCATAGAGTATCAAGGAGAAACTTGATTAGGCTTAAGTTCTGGCTAATAAGCTTTAATGGCTGTAATAAATTGCTATAATATAGGCTGTTTTCTTTTCCACTTCCCCTCAAACTTTAGAAATAGATTACTGCAAAGAATCGGAGAGTTCCAGAGAAGATGCTGTATTTTGTCACTGCTAGTGTGGTACAAATTAGCATTTTCACACCTGTGTTTTATGTGTGTATAAATGGACTTCTTTTGTTTTTGTTCCTAGTTTCTGTTACACTTTAATTATGTTCATTTATTTCTTAAAAAAAAAAAAAAAGTGCCGTTATATATTCAGGCATCTATCAAACTTCTTGTATTGGCAAAAAATAACTTTTGCCATTCTTGGCAATGACAACAATATTGAGAACATTTAAATGTTTCTTACAAGCAAATTTCTATTATATAATCATGGAATATTCTCGAGTAATAATTATTAAACAAACTATTAAACAAAAGGAAAGTAAACTTCCTATGATACGTCTTATTTTGTTTTGTTAACAGAAAGTTTCTACAGCAATCTGTCATGACATATTTAATAGAGACACAAAATCATATTTACTGTTTGAAATTCTACAAAAATAAGAAAATTTGCAAGCTAAGACTTTATTTCATACCAGAAATAACCTGGCCTGTCTCACATCAGACATAGCAAGAGTAACTAAGAGGGTCGAGTCTTTGCGAAGGATCAATTATATTACATATACATTAAATAATTATATTGTTTCTATACAATTGTATAAGAATATACACATTGTGCAAATTATTTTTAAAAATAGCAGATTCTTAGAGAATACTTTATTTCAATAATACAAGGATACTTATACAATATAATTTGTTTTAATATTTAGCATTTTATTTATATAAAATGTTTGTGTATTATTTTTTTCTGCACTATTACAATTCTAATCTATTTTATTCTATTACATTTTTTTTGACGGAATTTTAATGTCGGTGTAACGTTTATATTTAACTATACAGAACTATTATTATATGATTTTGATTAAAATACAACATTGTATGTTCATTTCTCATGCTTCTGTTCAATTGTGTGTTCAGTTTAATGTTTTGGAGAACTAAAAATGCAAAAGTTACAGAAATGGATTTCAAAGTGCAAGTTTTTGAAAACAATACTGTCTCCGTGTAAACAACACACACAATTACACATCGCCATCTTCTGGCATAGCATGCACAATACGGAATTTTCAGCTGTTTTCTCAGATCCGTGTGAATTGGGACCATTTTGACATTTTCGTCTGTATGTTAAGCTTTTCAAAAATGCGAAAGAAAAACTTTTCTAGTCGTTTTTAGTCGTCTAAATGTATGCTTTCTTGGTTTTCGTGGACTTTTAGCTAGTTTCATCTGGTTTTCTTGTTTCGTTTTCCTTTATTTCCATTGTTTGTTTTTTCCTTCAGTTTGTTATTGTTATCTTTGTGTTGACGAAGCTGCCACGTTCCTGTCATGGTAGTATCTTCCTTGTTTTCATTATTAAATAAAGTGTAATGCTGCATTTAGATCAGATTGCCTCATCTTCCTCACTTGCCATGACAACATTGCCCAGAATACTTAAGTTTGTGCTTAGAGAAATATGAATTTGCCCATTGTGTAGTTGCGATTACCCAATGTGGAGGAAACAGTAGCTTTGCATTGTGATCTCACAACTAAAATTAGTTTAGCAGTTACATGACCTTATCAGCTGAACCACAGCCATGATTAAACACTCATCAAGAAACACAAACACTCATCTCTCAAGCGCAGAAACCTTGTGTGCCTTCACTCAAATCTCTTTATCCTTCAGATGGAATCAGAGCAATTAGCTTTGCTTGGTCCTTGTTTTTTTTTGTTTCTTTTTTTTTTCTCAGTCTTATCTTTCAAGCAATTATCTCCACTTACCCAAAGAAGCAAGGCATCATAAGGTTTTCCATGTGCCATTGAATTTTTATTCTGAGTCACACATGCATACATTAATCTCTCTCTCTCGCTCTCTCTCTCTCTCACACATACACACACACACACACACAGCATGTCTTCTTGATTAATGCCTTGCTACATCCTACTATCTTAATTATGTCTCTTTTTTTCACATCAAGCTTCTGTCAGCTAATGGGAAACATTTTCACCTCAGTGGAAAATGGGGGTTAAAAAAAAAAATAAAATAAATAATTCTAGACGTTTGAGAAATGGAGACAAGTAACTAATACTGTAACCTTACATCCAGGCATCAATCAGCCGAAATTAGAAAGGGAATATGTTGTCTGTTTTACAGCTGTGAGATATGACTTCTGCCCAGTAGGTGCTACCACGGAGACTGCTGGCTGTCATCCATCAAGCAGTGAATCCTTGAGGATTATGAGATATTACCTGATGGGCAATGCACGGCAACTTAGCAGAGCTCCAACTGTCAAGGACAGCGTGACGTGAGAGCTAAATGATGATGTTCTTCCAGAATCTTTGACTAATGCTTGCACTTCTTCGCATCGCTCAATTTAAATGCAAAAATTATGAAATATTATATAGACATATCTCAAAAGAATAAAAACTATTTAAAATAACAATAAATAAATAAATTATCAAAACTGTAATAATGAATGATTAATTGAGAAGCAGTATTTTTATTATTCTTGTTATTAAACATTAAAGAAAATAAGCAGCACGCTTGTTTTCAAGATCGATAATAATAATACATGTTTCTTGAGCAGTGAATCAGCAAATTAGAATGATTTCTGAAAGATCATTTTGTTTACAAGTGTATGTGGAGCATATGAACTAGGGCTGTAGCTATCGAATATTTTAGTAATCGAGTATTCTACCAAAAATTCAATCGAATAATCGAGTAATCAAATAAAATGTGTTTTTGCTTAATTAAAGTGCAATATTAATTATGCAAGTGAAAATAAGACTCCTGGGTCTCTTAAAATGAACAACTAAGTTTTCTGAGATGCACATTAAACATTAAACACATAAAACATTAATTTAATTCATCCTTTAGTTATTGAAAATTAAGGAAGCTTAATTTTTTGGAAAACAAAGGGGATTTACTATTAAAAATAATGTTGGAAGGAATGTTGTGTGATTAAACCTTAAAAAAAAAAGAATGTGTGATATATATATATTTTTTTTAGTAGTAGGCTATGAACATTCTGCTGAACAATAGTCTTTAACCAGACTTTTATTTTGACGGGTTGACGTACCTTTACAGTTCTGTGTATGTTATGTGGTATTAGTTTTACTCAAATCAAACGGAAAAATGCTCATGAAGTGACTGTCAGAGCAGTTCTGGAGATGTTGTTCATGTGTTCATGTCCTTATTTAGTGATACAGCAGACGCTGAAATCATAGGGCCCTACAGTAGTTGTGGTATGCCAGCTCTATCCTGCCATGGACACATGCAACGATGTTCTCTTGACGTTTGACCGCGCTCTCAAATCAAAACACCTCCTTGCGTCTCGTTCCACTTTGCGTCACATTAAACGCGTTGTGTCACATTAAAAAAATCATTGCGAAAGAACCTGACGTGGGACTTCAAATAAATTAAAAGAGGCTTTGAGGCTGAGGAATTTGCCTCGATCATTTTTTGTAATCGAGTTACTCGAGTTATTCGAGGAATCGTTTCAGCCCTAATATGAACAGAATTTTTGTTTATTTTTTTTAAATTCTACAATATTGGAACTCTTTTAAAATGTATCATAGTATAAAACAACAACAACAACAAAAAAATTGTTGCAAAATTTATGGTTGTCCCTCCATGACAACTAGGCCGGATATTTATATTTATGTAAAATAAAAACTTAAAATAAATAATAATAATAATTGGAACTGGTAGCAAAACTAAAACTAAAACAAAAATTAATGAAAATTATATAGATAATATCTCAAAATAATAAAGGCTAATTAAAATGGCAAAATATAAAAACGAAATTATAAAAACTAATACAAATTCAAACGAAAAATTTATATTAAAATAAAAATTTAATAGTGTCTAAAATACAAAAATAACATTGCAACTAAAAAAGAAAAGAAAAAAAAAAGAAAAATATAATTACTTGAAGCATTATTTTTGTTTTTCTTGTTTTTGGACATACACCAAATAAAAAAAAAGTCATTTTTATAATTTTTTGTTTTTTTTTGCAGCTGTTTTATTAATTTTGTTATTTCTACAATATTGGAATTCTATTAAAAGTGATCTAAATATTTTTGGAAAATAAATAAAAATGAAACTGTCCTCATTATAGCGGATCAACTTCTACTAAAAACCAACAAAAAGTGGAAAAACAGAGACTGAAATTGCCCATGTGGAAGAAACAAATGTAAAACACAGTGACTCAACTCTTCACATGAGGTTAGACTTCCTAAAAATTCTTCTTTCCTCTGAGCAAATATACGAAAACAGGTTCACGGTGTCTGGTCTGCAGTGATTCAGCCTGACGTGCACAGAGAGCCCTTACGAGGTCTGTACCCATGAGTCACTGCTTCAGCTCCAGTGCACTGAACTTTACCCCTCGGACTCGACCGCAGACGCAGAGAACATTACACGAGGAGAAAGGTGAACAGCTAATCCAATAGGTACTGTGGGTTGATGACTAAGAAACTATTTATATAATTACCCTACAAATGGAATATGCTTCTCATTGTGTATCCATACTTACAACTATACACCAATATATACTGTAACTTTTGTTAAATATTACTCATACTATGAAATCGGGTTTTATTTCTATGGCCATCCATATCTAATCTACATATGCAACATCTTCACGCAAATAGCCGTCAATAAAACTTTAAACATTGCGATTAAGATCTCTGCAAAGTAATGATGGGGAAAAAGAGAGAGAAAGAAATCAGTTTGAAAACCAAGGCTCATAAAACAACTTAAAGGGCTCTAAATCCATTTAGAATACAATGTTCCTTTGGGTGAATTTCGTTAAAACCAATTAGCACTGTAAAGGTCAAAGGATTAGATGTGAGAGAAAAACTAACAAAAAAAACATCAAAGTAGATTGGTCTTTAGTTTAAATATGACCAACAGAGCTAATGCTTTGCAATTCAATTGTGCATGTGAATAAGAACACTTGAATTTGAGAGGAAGGAGGAAATGAGTGCAGAGAGGCAAGAGGACGAGAGCGAGCGAGTGAGAAAGAGAGAGAGAGAGAGAGAGTTCAGTGAGATCACACTATGGCGCTGGTCTTTTTCTGTAGCTCTCAAGTGCGCACATTATCTGCTGCCTATTTACCACAAGAACACTCATGCGCTTGTGTGGGAGCCGGAAAAAACAAAAGCCATCATCCAGGAGACCAACCTCTCTGCATATTTTAACTGAACATTCAACATGGTCCACCTGGCAAATTTATAAATGACCATAATCGTCTATCAGAGGATGTTTTTTTTTTTTTTTTCGTCTAAACAGACTTGCAGTGCTGTAATTGAAGGGTCGGTCCACCTGGAGTCACGGGGGTTAAGTGCTTTGAACAAAGGAACAGCAGTGATTTGGTGGTGGAAGACATTAACGCTCAAGTTAGTGGCTTTTATTCTCTTATGTCACCAGTGCACCGACAGGATCGAACGCAGGTTCCACAGTTCACGTCTAGCTAGTTGTCAAGTTTATTATATATTTTTTTTCAATATTCTCTCCTGTCTGACCTGCTTGTCGAACAAAATGGTGGATTCGGCCTTATGATTGGTCAGATCTCCTCTGTCAATAAAAGCTTCCTGCAAAGGGTCAATTATAGGCAGTGACTATTTGCATTATGTAAATAGCAATATAGGCTGATTACATTAAGTGAAAATAGCACGTTTTCTTAATGATAGGTGCTATTTAACACTAGGCACAAATAGAAATGGATTCTATTTACACTTAGTTCAAACAGATATAGATTTTATTTATACTGTGTCAAAATAGCATGATTAGTTGAAATTTCTGCACCTCAGTATTGTAGTACATTATAAAGTAGTACAGTATGCAGTAATAACATATTAAGTGTAAAATGTAATTTTAATAATAATAAAAAAAACATTTCAGTCTTGCACAGTTTTTAACATAATTAGGAGGACTCTGGGCTTCTGCTTTGATTTCTGGGCACTGGCGATACAGAGCTGGTGAAGACAGAGAGAGAGAGAGAGAGAGAGAGAGATAGATGAGGGTTTACACAAAAGGGTTTTTAACTTTTGTCTCACACTAAGGGCCTGCTGCCCGTACTCCAGGCAGTCAAACAGTGTTTGATTCGCTCAAGTTGCTCAAGAGGTGGCCAGGGAGAAGCAGATGCACACTGGGAAAAGGGAAGTGGGCGTACAAGAGAGAGGAAACACTGGTCTGTGCTTGGTTTTGCAGTTTATTTTACCCTTTTTGCAAGGGGATGTCAACAGGCTCATAGGATCGTGAATACAATAGATCTGCACTAAAGCAAGTTCCTACATCTTTTTATTTTTCTCTAAGGAAAGGCTCAAAGCAGCCATGTCTGGGTTTTTTTCTTACATAATGTTTGAGCAAATAAATGCCTTCAGTGCTGTTGATCATATCTAAAGTGACAGCTTAGGATTCAAACACTTTGCAAGTTAACATAGTTCATCTGACCTTAACATTTTCTGTTTACTTACGGTTTATACTTGCATCCCAACGCAATTAAAAATATTTTTTCTTATGCACAAAATGGATGCCTGATGGTTGTCAGCCAGTCTTAAACAGCAAAACTGATTTTTGTGGGGGGCCTTGTTGCCATAGTAACATGCTCCTTAAAGAACTGAAGTGGGAAAGAAGTGGAGTCAGCGATGCATATTACGTATTAATCTGTGTTGTTGATATATATGCCAGATAACGGGAATCAATGGCAACCATTAGTGTGAAAGAAGTGTTTAATTATTTTGTTTGATTAAAAGTAAAGATGTGCATAAGTATCGGACCACTTTAGGGTAAAGATGTTTGAAAAGATGAAACCCTGACACTAGATGTATGACTTCATTATCATTCCCCAAAGGCAATGATGGGAATAGATTTCAAAGCAAACAGCATTTGAAGAAATTAAAGTGAACATTATTATTCAATAAAGTGTTCATTTGCCACTTGTTTCCACTCATGTGATCAGTGCTGAGGAGTAACTAAACAACATTTTCCATTAGCATATCTTTGTTCAAACTCCAGTTTGAATTTAGCTTTTTAAAGTAAAAAGCAATTAATTAATTATTTAATTTATTTTTTAAATCGAGCAGCATGTAGCCTGTTTTCTTTTAGTGAATCGATTCATTCGGACAGTTCATGTTAACGTCAAACAAATGAATCCCTGCGTCAAATGTTGCTGTTAACTGTTATTTTTTTGTAAATGATGCTATTTCTAGATTTAGTGGTTACATTACATAACACTTTGAATTTGTTTTCTTTAATTAAAGCTGCAGTAGGGAACTTTTGATGCTCTAGCGGTTAATAAACAGAACTGCTTGCGTCTTGCGGAAGAACATTGTAGCCGGAACTACTTCTCTCTGTTTATGTCTATGAAGAATCACAAAGGTAATGGGTTACTCCGCCGCGGTACCCCCGAAGCAATCGAAAATAGTCCGAATATAAACACTTATTATAGGTGCACCCTAGTGATTCAGGACAAGCTAAAAACACGGTTTGGAAAATGGATTCATGGTGTACTCGCTTATTATGTTCATTTTTCTACATTTTGAACACAAACAAAGTTACAGACCGCAGCTCTGATTGGTTATTTTTTACCGGGAGCGCATGACTTTCTGCAAATGGCAATAGGACCACTGGGAGGAGCCAGAGGAGCTTGATTTTTTCCACAGATTATCTGTCTCATATTCTACTGTCAGGACATAATGACAGATTTAATAAATATGTAAAAAATATTTTTTTTACAAAAGTTCCCTACAGCACCTTTAATGTAAATTAATTATATTTTATTTTGTTTTATTTGCCCCTGGAAATCAAACACATGGCCTTAGCTTTCTCAGTTGTTTTTTGTTTTGTTTTGCTTTGCTTTGCTTTGTTTTATGTGTGTTTTGTTTATCTTTACTTTGTTTTGTTTTGCTTAGTTTTTGTGTTTTGCTTTGCTTTGCTTTGCTTTGCTTTGTTTTGTTTTATTTTGTTTTGTTTTGCTTTACTTTTTGTTTAGCATTTTTTTTCTTTGTTATGTTGCTCTTAAATGGCTTTAGTGTATTTTTATTAATAATATTGTAGTCTACATTTTTGACAGTTTCTGTATTGAATGTAGTTTAAAGTATAACATTTACAAACTTTAAATTTTTAAGTAAGCTTGAAGCTACAGGTTTAGGGTAGCTGTCATGACACTGCATGTAAGTAGAAGTAAACATTTAAAGGTGCTCTAAGTGATTTTTGAAAAAATGCTTTTGAATACAGCGTTGGATCGAGTCATGATAGATGATAGATACTGTAGAAGAGAGTGCTCAATTTGATGACATATACAGTATTAGCAGATAGCGACAGATGGCAGATAAAAAAGAGGAAAATATCAGAGAAACAAAATATTAAAAAGAAGGATTATGATCAGGCAAGAGGTAGGACCCGTGTTAATATCAGAGCAACTTTATAATGGTGAAGGAGACTCAAGGAGCAGGAAAAGCTCAAAATGGACACAGAGGTTGCCTTTTTTTTCTTGATAGGTGAGTAACATTGATTTGGCTTCGTTTCTCATAACTTATATGTGATGGCTTTTGTTTTAATATGCTTGTTTGTCATCTTATTTTCCACGATCATCATTATGCCAGGGTTGTGTATGTGTGGGGCAGAGATTTCAAAATAAGGAAAACGTCCTGTTGGGTAAGGGTGTGTTTGTTTTAGTACTTTCAAATATCAGCATCGTTTGGCAAAAATTACTTAGTGCACCTTTAACAAATCAGGTTTAACAGTTTTCATATCACTAGATTTCCACTTACAGTATTACAAAACAAGAGTTACATCTAGCTACACTGACAGACAGGCTGAAGTCCATATTGTAATGATTTGCTTAATTAAAATTTCTCTATGTTTCCTTCTCACGAGCATTCATCACACTTCCATTGATTTTTATTATGAATATCCTGAGCTATGATTAGTTCCTATATCTGTTGTGATACTTTTTGTGGTGATCTAGGAACATCGTGGTTTCTCTTAAATTTAATGAAAGCAGAATCTGAGCAATGAGAACAGCAACTGACTGAACACTTTTTCTCAGGATGGCGTGTGACGACTCATGGCAGTGAACTGCAGAAGCTTAATTAGACTGTGATAGGAGCCCTCCAGTCAAACTGTCACAGTGCAGCAAACTCAGATTTCTGTTTTAGTATGGCCTGTTGCTCTGATTAGCACCTAATGAACAGTTAACGTGCTAATTAATAACTGTGTGGAGGTAATGTGTATGTAGTGGTGAATGTGGTTTCTGTTTTGCACTGGAAGACACTGTTGCAACACATGCTGCATTTATTGCTTGCATACTTATTGGATTGCATAAATTGATATTATCAGAATACATTGCTAATTTTGAATGGCCATTACTGGAATTAGATTCAGAGACCAGCGGGGCAAACATCTGGTTATTTATAACTAGTCCCTTAAATGTTATATATATATTTAAGTGTGGTGATTTTTATAAATGAAAAAAATAAATAAAATAAAAGCATTTTTGAGGGTCTTGGAATCAGGTTTGGTTCTTGGAGGGTCTTGTTTCTTTTCCAACTGTGTTCTATATAATTGCAGTCTATAAAAATATTCTTCCTGGAGATATCTTGACTCATTTAAAAAAGATCCCAGTATCTATGTTTCATTTTAAGGTTATGTGAAATGACACAAGCTGGCAAGAATTTGATTCCACACTGAGATATGAAGCAGTAAATGCCATAAATTACACTGACAGATTATGTGTGTGTGTGTGTGTGAGAGAGCATATTCCATGTTCATTTTAATGAGAAATCCTCCTCGTATTGTGTTAACAGCCATACTGACATAACTATACTATGTTATGAATAGCAATCTAACATCACTGCATGTCATATGTCACTATATGGATTTTTCTCCCACCATATAATTGAGTTATATGGCATCATTCTGCTACTACATCTAATCGTTGACATGTTTGTTCTATATGTTATAATGCCAATACCCTGAGGCTGAACCATATCTTCTTTTGGATATTTGAGAACACTTAAAGAGGAATTCACTAAGAAGAAATTGGGCCCACATATAGCTTCATTTATTTCCATGCAATGTTTTTATTGCTTCTGTGCCTGTTAAGGAATTATGCAAATCAGGTAACGACACAAACACGCCTCAAAAAATTAGAGCTGAATGCAATTTGCGCAGTGCAATTCCCCATCTTGGTTGTAGAGGATGTACCAGACTAAAAGTGGCATACTTCACTGGGATTGTATGGAATGTCTTCACCAGTGTGATCCAGTCAAATAAATATTTTCATTACGAATCAAGCTGGCCCATGTTCATAATTGCATGTAGCAAGCAGGGGCTGTGACATTTAGAATTAAATTGAGGAATTTTTGTTCCCAGTTTCTTTCCCAATTTAGTTCCTGAATTTGAATTGAGGTAGGATTCAGAACTACAGTTCAGATTTGAATGTAAAGAAGTCAATTTGAAATTCAGAACAACCCTGCGGTATCACTGTAAAAATTTAACTAGAAATAGTCAAGATGAGAGATGGATGGATGGACAGATGTATGGATAGATAGGGCCTAGATATAGACAAATATGTGCATGCTAATTTGCTTGATAGAGATAGAGGATATAGATAAATGATGGATGGAGCAACAGATGGAGAGATGATTGATGGAGAGATAGAGGTGTAGCTTTATGGTGGATGGATGGATAGACAGATAGATGAGTGATAGAAGATATGGAATATACCGTATTGACCCGAATATAAGACGACCCTTATTATAAGGTGTCCCCTCTTTTTCCAGATGTACCTTTTTCAAAAAGGCTTTTTTTCCTAAATTATTTTCATATTGCATATTTTTTCCTATTTAAATTTTTGTTTTGAAAGTATGGTAAATACTGGTAAAATGTACCAACAATAATCGCATAAAAAAATAAACTTTTTAATTTACTATAAAAATAACAGGTAGCCCATATGAATTATATAACATGTAGTCCATCCATCTCAATGTAGCCTAACAAAATTTTATTAACAGTAGAAGTAAAATTTATTGTAGTTTTCAAATCTGGGTACTGTCTTACATTTTAAAATCACTTACAGAGAAAGTTTGGTCCCATCGGGCTAATGACAGTCACAACTCATGCCTCTGTAAGCATTTTCTTTTTCTTTTGTTTTCACTTGCGATCTTTACAACACAACTTACATTACTTATTTCATGGCACATTCATTTTATGTGTTTTTGGCGCCACATATGGTCATGGGTGTATTATTGACATGTCAAAGTCTAGACCCTGAATATAAGACGACTCCGTCAGATGTATTTCCGAGAAACAAACATTGTCTTATATTTGGGTCAATACAGTATATACTTGATGGATGGATGATAGAGAGGTAGATGGATAGTTATAGATAGATGGATGAATGGGTAGATAGATGGCTTACATCACGTCAGATTTTCTAACGGTGGCGTGAATGCAACCATGAAAATGGCCAAAGAGGAAAATGTGTTTGTCGGGGGACCGCACTGGTGGCTAGTTCCTATAGCTATAGAGTTCCTATTTGAGTTCCTATAAGGTGCGAAAGCCCCTGTGGATAGATAAATCAACCACTGTTGTTTTCTGAAGGTCTGATTTTGTATTTGTGGGACATTGTGTGCACATGTCCTCTACTCCTGTTGCAACATCTAAATCAAACACGTTGACGCATCAAAGCTAACTCTTTGCACTAATCCATAGGGAGCAATTCAGTCCCCACCTGCAATGCTATTTTGACATGATGTGGCACCGAAACATTAAATCTGTCTTCTGCCGCAGAGGAAGACACAATCTGTTCAACGTCCGTTATGTCTCGGTGAACATTGTAAAAGTGTCAGCCAAAAGGCAGTGATGACATTTTCAAACATTTGTCTGTCAGCCATCATTAACTGCAGGTGCATTTGTTAAAAACCTCTCGCGTTGATGAGTTAATCGTAAAAGTTGCATCTTGGCTGAGCTTTTCGACTTCATTGGCTGATTTAATTCAACAGATTCATAAACAGGCCTCACACTCTCCTGCTTAAAATGCAATACTTAATTTACGGCCACACAGGTCAGCATGTAGTTGACCCTGCAGTAGCCTCCGGCTAACAGGAGATAAAAGAATTCAAGATGGTTTAAAAGAGATGGAGACAGAGTTTGAGAGAGACAGAGGCGTTCTTCTAAAGAAGCCATTAGTGCCTTCATTAGTGGTAGGGCAAACCGCGTCCCTTCTAAATTAAGTTTGACACTTTAAATTGGTCTTTGTGGACATGGAACATTTAGTTATGCTAATAATATTTCTGTTTGTCGCGGTTGCTTTAATTAAAGTCCAATGATGATAATCCAAGTCATGGATAATTGACATTTCTATGATTAATTGCAGGTCAATTGGGGTTTTGCGGAGAGCAGCATCACAGAATGAGTAGTGTCTACTTGCATCGTCTTCTTACTAGTACACACTGTAACCATGTGACAACTTGAATGAATTAACTAGTGCGTGAGCTTCTTGAATGGGACACTGAGCCTGAACGATTGAAACCAACAGACTGGAAGCTAAAAGGATTATGGTTGTTTAACAAACGTAAATCTAATGAAATGCTCAGAAACGATTTATCAGTGACTGAGTATGGCTTGTAAAAGTTTCCTATCCTGCAGAGGCTCATGACTAGGGCTGTAAGATTTGGCCCAAAAATCTTACAGTATATGTAATTTATTTAATTATATTTGGCTGCACTATAATGGTTTCTCCATTCAGGAATACGGTCAAATTTGTGTAGGTAGGTGTGGTTGGGTAATTTGGCTATTGAAAATATAATATTTAAGACCACTCAAATTAACTAATTGTTTTGAATAAAGATTCATTCATTTTGAAGAATGATCAAACGAAAGAGTTAGTAAAATTATCCAGCTTTTCTATCACTAAAGTTAACAATATTTTTTTTATGTTATAGCATAAAGTAAGGCATAAAGGACAAAGGCATAGAAACCCAAAGGATCCTAAACATAATACAGTATGAATTATATATATATATATAATAATATATATGAACAGTGTAACATACTGTACTTTAATACAGAAAAAACATGACAAACAGCTAATGTTGTGTTCCAGTTAACTCCAAAGTCATATGTAGGAGCTGGTAAAGACGTCACATCCAAGTGGACCTTGTTCTGGTAGAGAAGTCCGAAATCCCAGATGGACACGTCAATTGTTATCAATAACATAACATCAGTATTTTGCAAAGATAATTCCAGAGTTTCATGTCCACAAAACAGAGCTTGGATAGTACTGTGTGCAGGTTGAGACAAACATAAGGGCTAATAAACACTATATTACTACTCTTTTTCTTTTTTTTTTTTTCTGTTGATGCACCGAGCAGCCATATTGAATTCTGAAGCTGGAGTTGTTGCGATAACTCCTAGACGGCGCTGTTAAAGTTCCTGCTGGGAATTTGGAAATTCCCAACTTCCAAGTACAAATGGAACTAGGCATTAAATACAAGACTATGGGTAAATCACATGACAAAAACAGAATTGCTAAAAATGATAAGACAAATGAACATGAACCACTGAGAGAACAGAACTAGTTAATAAACAAGTTCATTTTCAATTCAGTTTTGGAACGTTTATGACCTTTTACTCATATCTGCTTGCTTTGCAGTGGTTTATTGCATATTATGCTGCATGAGCACCAGTCATCAGAGGTAGATCTGTGCTTTATTTGTCAGCAAGAGTTCTGCTGATCAGCTGGAAAATACAATGCAGAATGGCATCAAGAGGTTGGAGCCCTCTGTGCTTTCACACTATAAAGAATAGAAGCCCTTAGGAACAAGAAATCTTTCTGTGTCTCTCTTACACCCCTATTTTCAATTATCTTTATCTTTTTTTGTTTGTTTGTTTGTTTCTTTCTTTCTTGTATTGCTAATGGCAAGCCTTTTTTTTTGCTTCTGGCTTTGTGGCTTTCATCCAATCCAAATACATCTGGGAGTTTCTATGCAATCTAATTTGAAAGAATAATTGAGAAAAATACATTTTTAGAAAAGATAAATATAGTATAGTAAGCATAGTAAAAAATCTAATCTAATTATGGTTTATATTGCAGTGTCTACAGTATATCTTCTTCTCTCTCCAAGATTTTTGATGGGTTTTTCTTTCAATTTCTAGATCAAGACCATATTTTCTGTGGATGTATATCTCATTAAATTGTTAAAAGTTTATATATATTAAAATGGCCTTGGGGTCTCTGATCAATGCATTGGCGTTTAGAAGGAGTGAAAGGGTTCAGAGGTTGTGATTCTTTCCTAACTAACTTGGTCTAGTCTCAAAATTACTTTCCATAACTGGTTTCTCTTCTCATTTAGACAACTTACAACTCTGTGGTGGAATGACTCTTGGTTTGAACAATCTGTTCTCCATATTAAGAGTGGAGGTCATGAGCCTAGACAGTTACAGATATTAGAGTCCGTCTGTTAAACTGGCCTTGGCGTTTGCTGAAGCCACTTCATTATACATTAGAATCATTTTGTGAAGAAAAGGGGTTTGAACAGAGTATAAGCTACTTTTTTCCCCCTCTCATAAATTTTTTTCACGTCTCATGACTTTTATCTTCCGAAACAGACACAGAGTAGCCGCTACTACCAACATGAGTCAAAGTGACAGCTTGTTTGTCGCCCTGCTTCAGGGAAGAGGCCTGTTTTACACTAGGCAAAGCTATCAAAGGAAAATGAATATGAATATGCAAATGAAACCCATCATCTCAAACCTACCTAGACCTGTACAGGAAACACAGCAGCATCTGACAGAAGGAAATGGCCGTAATTATGTAAAATGTCAACATGAGGGACCATGTGCTGCAACGGTGACTTATAATCTGTCTTCTGCCTTGCATTTGTGAAGCAAATGTAAGCACTGAGCCCTTTATTAATTATATAACTGTCTGTCACCTAATGTGATGCCCCATGCATGTTCTTCTTGGTTTTAAAGGTAATTAAGTCATGGTGGAAGTCAATCTCTCTTTTTTGGGGGGTGTATTGACTGTGCTAAATTAATTTTGGCAGTCAATTCAGAGATTTGTTTATCGTCTTTATAGCACTAATTTGTTTCTTTGACTGATGATACATGGGGCAACTTTTTGAGCTATTTTGCCAGCCAACTTTTTTGAGCATTGTTGCTTGGGCAATTTAAAAATAAATGTATTAAAACAAATTATTTTATAATAACAATATTTTTAAAACAGAGGAATGGAATGATGTCATGAAAATCACTTTCAGGTCTTTGATAGCCAATCAGAATCTATCATTGAGTGCTTAAAGGGACAGACGATAGGACTGAAGCTTATAATTAACAGAATGTCATCATCACTTGGCGTGGATGGTGATATTGTTATCATTATAGTCATCTTCATAGTTACCATTGTTGGTGTGAATGCCCAGGCAGCTGTAAATGAATGTGTAATTTATTGATTAAGAGGGTGACACATCCTTACAGTTCCTTACAGTGAAGAAAAATGCAAGGAAAACACATTTTTAAGCCTTTATAATTTTCAATGGTGTGCGCCGTGAAGCATGTCGAGGTGTTTGATGGGGTCGGTGTGGTGAACGTGTGATGCATGTGCATGCATGAGTGTTTGACGTTCTGGATGGCTAGTTCAGCAGCTCCCGCTGTCTTCTCGCTGATCCTCAGGCTAAAAGCTCTCACAGATCATAGAGCCCAAGGTCAGGGTTGAGAACTATCAAGCTTAATCCCACCAGGCTTATAGCCTCGAAGGCCGATTGAGTCCTGCTTGTTGACACAAAAGAGAAGTAAACACAACATCACGGGGGTCGGGAAGACAAACAATTGAAGGGCTTTGGGGAAAATGAGCATAGCAATCCACCAGCCCTTAGGCTGCCCTTAGGTTTCTAAATAGCTTTAAAGAAGTTTTCTGAGGAGTAGATGTCAAAACTACTGGTGTTTTGGCATTACGTTGATACTTAATTTAAAAAAGATACCCAACTTGGCAATGCATTGATGTAAACATTGTAAATGTATTTTCTATGAATGTAAACAGACAAGACGAACATTGTTTGCTCAATACTGCATCAGTAGCTTTGCATGCAGTGTAAACACATGTAATCTAATTTACCTTCTGCGTTTTTATATTTGTTAATAATTTTATGTATTTATTTATGTAAAAATATTTTAATATATGTTCTATATATATATATATATATATATATATATATATATATATGAATTTGCTCTCTTTTTTTAATGACATTAAAGATCATGAAATGACATGATTTTTAAATGTCCTGGAGTTAAAAATTTTCATATGCGTTTTTTTCATTCGTACCAAACTGTTTGTTACAGATGCAAAAATGCAGAAAATCGAACCTGATCTGAATTGTGTGTAAAAATGACTGACACAACGTAAGCTTGTATTTATTTTTTAACTTGCAAAACTTTCGAAAGAGAATTTCGGACCCCATGTGCAAAGACTTTAAGAGCTACAGTATAGCACTGTTGTTATTAACTTGAATTTTGCAGTCTGTATCTGTCCTGGAAATTGAAATATGTGAAGTCTCCTGAAGCTCGTTTTTGGCTCCAAAAAGAAACTGTCTGCAATACAAATAAACGTGATTGAAAGGAATAAGAGTAATAAATAAACCAGTGCATATATTTATTTGACTTTTTGTTTTTCTTTCTACAGGTGATACTGATTCTCACCAAGCTGTATGACTTTCACCTTGGCAGTGTAACGGAAAGCACTTTATGGAGGTGAGCTAAAAGCTACCATCTCTTCCTCTCTCCCCCACATCTCTCCTTCCATTTTAGCTCTTTTCCTGTTCTCCATTACACTTTCTATCCAAGGCAAAGTATCTGAGCGATGGCAAGTGGAGTTTTGTGATTTTGCCTGGAATGAGGAGTAGAAGTATTCACTCCAGGAACTATTCAATCTCAAGCAAGAACAGTTTTCATTTCATATTCCCAACTTTAATTAATCACATTTTTGTGGACAAAATGTTTTTTTCACCAGTTGTATTAATTTATATCATCAGTCAGAAAGTACCTAAGTATAGCCTATTTCTTAATTATCTCCACATTTAGAGCAGAAAAAAGACTTCGACACTGATCCAAACCGTAGAAGTCCTCTACAGTCTAAATTCAATTTATTTTGTCATCCCTTTGTAATCCTTATTGGCTCTGTTAGATTCTCGTTTACTGGTGTTTTTGGACACATTGTGCAATTTAGAGTGATAGGAGCAGCCTTATTTTTCACATGGTCAACTGATCACTTCAATTTGGACAGAGAGAAGCTGCATATTGAGGTGCTTAAGTCTGACGATTTGCAATGACGTCTGATTTGAGATGACAAGTGCAGTGCTCTTTTCATGAGCTGCTGTAGGGCAGAAGGGTTTCAAGGTTAATGGGTTTTCTGAGAATACACTGAATGATTTTCCTAGTAAAGGATGTGTCTCATTCTATGTGCAATATAAGTACATGATTACTACAGTATACAATGCCGTACTTGTTGCAATTAAGCAATTACTATACATCAAATTTGGAAAAAGGTCCTGGAAGTCAATTATACTGTATTTAATTAATGACCACACCTAACCCCAACCCTAAACCTAACCCTCACAGAAATCATGCTAAATTATGATTTATTGAGCATATACATTTTACGTGCATGTCCGTTCTCTGAGATCGAACCCATGATAGCATGATTACATATCAAGGTATAACACAATAATCTACCGACTGAGCTACACGAAACGCAAATCAGAGTGCAAATAAAAGAGTACAAAACATTGATATGAAAACGACCTTTTGGCTATAGGGGCGCAATTGTAGTATACGCTCTGATGGGTCGTATTTCAGGGATTTGGTCAAACAACCTATACGAGCATGTTTGGAAGACAGGTTGGCACATTTTGTTTTATTTATTTATTTTTATTACTGATGTGCTGGTTATTTGAATTGATAAAATGGAGAAAAAAAAAATCTAAACTGGAGATGAAAAGAAAGAACACAATAGCTATGTAGGTAAACACAATAGCCTACCAACTTCAAATCAACAGTAATACAAATACAATCACAAACCTGACTGAATTCTCACACAGCTGTGTAGTCTTGGCCTTCTAAACCCTGCAGCTCTGTGCAGTCTCACATTCAATACATCACAGCGACTGCTACCTGAGCCATGAAAGTATGTATTGACAAAATGATGGCTTGCTAATACTCAGTTTTCCACAAATCAGGCCTCTGGGGAGTTCTGTGCTCATTTACACAGGCTAAAAACCTGGCGTCGATTGCCATTTTCTTTCTGCATCTGCATTTAACTTTGGTCACTGACGCTGTTTCATGACATAATATACTTCAGGACCCACACATCTTCATTCTTAATTGAGATCAAAGTTCAATTAAGATGGAGGTGGATTATGAAGGAGCAACTGGTGAAGTTTAGTTCCGCTAGCAGAAAACTAGACAGCTGTTGACTTTTTGAGAAAGGTCAGGGCATGAGCATCGCTCTGAGAAACGGCGTGTCAGTTTTAATGAACAGCATGACCTTAAACAATGGAGCCGGATCAGTCATTTTTCCAGATAATATTCAAAGTGAATGAACCCCTCTGTGTGTGGATGTGAAGGAAATATCGATGCCAGTAATAGAACTGACACTTGTTTTGCTCAAAGCACTGTACCTCTTTCTCATGCAAACATCCTGCGTTCTCGGAGGAAGAGGAAACACACACATATCTTATTTATAATTCATCAGCACAAATAGATGAAAAATGGAACTCTTAAAGTTCTGAAACATTGTTGCAGTTGATTAGAATAAGAGTTCATTTAAAGATGCCGCGTGTAAAACAGCTAGCGGTTGAAATTGCCACTACGATCTTTGCCAGGCAGACATAACTTGGAAAATGTTGATATTTCTTTGTAAATTTAATGCTGTAGTGTATTTTTTTATGTAATTTTGATATGTCTCTTTTGGTATGTCAAAATATTTGAGAGTCGTTTCTTCTATTGTTTCTTTATACTCTATGCTCACATGGGTTGCCAGATTGAGAGACAACTCAAAACAAGCACAATTGTCAATGCTGGTGTCAATGACACTTACACTAAGTTGATGACTTGATTCATCCGCATTTTAACTTGTTTTTTTTTAATGCCGATTCTTTTCAGGTTGTGTAAAATCTGATTTCTGCTGTGTAGAATTTTTGTGGAGTTGTTTATTCCTGTAAAAGAGGGAATATATGATGGTTGCTCAATTTTTACTTATTTGTTTAAAAACTCCGTGTATGAAAGATGCAAATGACATCTGTTTTGTACAATGAAAGTATCTTCAGTTTGACCAAGGTATTCTTCATAATGGAGCAGAAAATGTTAGAAATGATTGTATTTTTAAGATAATGTGAATAGAGTGTTTGCTCTTCAATTATTTGCATCAATATATATGAGTGTGAACAGAACTCAGCAATAATTATTTTAAAGCATAACATGATGAGATGTACCTGCCGCTCTAAAACTACATATAGTTGCTTCTGGACCACCAATCTCCATTGCATGCTTGCATTGCTGCCTAGAGGGGTCATGCAAGGGTGACCGCTGACAGACTTTCAAATTGCATCATTTTGGCAGCGGCAGGTCCTATATAGAGCTGATATTTCACAGGTCAGCGCGTGCAAAACCAGTCAGACCTTTCGGAGCAGGACTTACCTGATGTCCCTGACCTTTTAAAGAAGTCAGAACTTACCTCTCAGCGAGAAGAAAAACAAGAACTTTGCCCATGTTCATTTCCCCCAGGGATTCTCTTTTGTGCCATCTCTTATTAGGGGGGAAATCGTGTAGATGTTTTTATGATCTTTGTGGTTTTATGGAATTGACAGATGCTAGGCTTCCAAACAGTGCACTCCGATCAGACTAGACAGACATTTTATATTACAGTGTTCCACAAGTTTTTTTTTTTTTTTTTTTACTCAAAAATAAAACATAAATAAACATAAATGAAATCTTGAGTTTTATGAAGTAAATCTATGTAATAGTATTATTATGAACTCTAGTTGCTATATTTGACCGCACCTCAAGCTCATAAACCTCAGGATTATGATTCCAGATTTAATATATAGAAGATTTATGAAAATTCTGTGGGTTCCTGCTTCGCCCCCTCCCCATGCTTTCTGACGACGATCATAAATCACTAACGATTATTATTCAGAAGGTCATTTACCACACTCTATTTTTTTTATTGATATTCTTACCTTTTTAATTACACTCTGGTGGGACTTCCCATTATATCCTGGAGCCAACTCTAATTTAGTGTCTGTCATAATAATAAATTGAGAATATCATCACCGCCATCAGCATGTGCTCACTAGACTGGATTTGCGAGTGGTTTTCTAGTTTCAGAATCAGCCTCAGAGGTACTTGTTATGTTTGCTGTAATCAAATTAAAATCCCATCAACACACCAGATGTGTCAGAAATGGGAGTCAGACCGTTCCCTGTACTGCTTTAGCGGCCCCAAGGGTCTTTCATTCTAAGGAAAATATGCTAAAGAGTGGAATAGAGTCATATAAGTGACAGATAATCTCTGTCAACATAAAGACTGTAGGTTTAAAGGTCTCATTTTCCTTTTATCATGGCACCAATTTATTTATTATAATGACACATGTCATATTGTGCTTGTCTCCAGAGCTTATCTGCTGAGTTGAGTGCTCCACTGATGAGAAATCTGGTTTCATAGCAGTTTTTTTTTTATGTTTAATGTATGTTAAGTATGTCAGGAAAATAAGCAACTGACTTATCAGCACTGGGCGCTATCCAGAGCAGGTTGTTAGACCAGTTCAGAGCAGAACCATCAGAAAATGAAAGCATGCACTGTCGCCATGGTTTGAAACCCTTGAGCTGCAAACCCTGTTTGGGCTGTTTTCTAGGGTTGTTTTTTTTTATTTTATTAAGGGGTTACTTCATGGCACAAGTCAAAGAGCCCCAAGTGTATATGTGTGTGTGTGTGTGTGTGTGTGTGTATGTGTGTCTATTGAATTATTGGTCATGTCCAAAGCATAGATTTTGCATGATGAAGTTTAAAAGTTTTGAGTTTTTTTCTTTCTTTCTTTTTAAATACAGAGTCCTAGAATAAACGTAATGTAAACCCTACTTCCTTAATTCTGCCAGCACTTGAACTCATTAACAAAATCAATTTAACAAATTTTCTTCAATTAGCCTACTTTTAAACTATCAATAAGTAAAATAATGAACATCTAATGCAAAAAGGTAATGGGACATTTTACAACAAATTGCACAACCAAAACAAACTTAAATGGTTAACAACTTAAATAGAACCACTAAACTAATGTCTTTCTGAAAAGCAACTCATCGTTTTAAAACAGCGGGATGGGTTGCATGTCTTCACAATGAAGAGGAAACTTTCCAAAAGTGTTTGGAGCAATTTTTCTTTCCACAGTTATAAGTTCAGGCTGATTGGATCTAAAGCTTCTAATTGGGGGAGAAAGAAACAGTTAACTGGGGAAAAGAACTGAAAAAATAATGATGGGATGCAAATGAAAACTTTCAACTTGGAGGGTAGTTCTTTTGCAGAGCTCTTCTTTTCCAATACCAACCAGACTCTTGACTCCTTTGAAGCACATGAGCAAATTTTAAGGGGGATGTGAGAGTCTGTATGAACATACTATCAAACACACCCCTTGAAAAGGGAAGAAATGCCAGGAGAAAGGAAGGGTAGAGGAAATAAAAGTCCTAATATTGGAGTCTTCTCTACTATTCTACCTTTCAAAGACTGGGTATGAGGAAAGGAGCCAAAAAGAAACAATTTCATTGGGTTGCTGCTCATTTGGTGAATGATTTAAGCGTCACAGACAGATGTGGGGGGGTGCTTGGGGGGGTCTGTTTTCCCTTTCTGTCTCTTACTTATTCTCTTTATCTGTCAAAGCTATATAGTCTTGTTAGAGTACAGCAGAATACGATAATAGCATTTCTGCGTCCTAACAGAAAGTCTAATCTACAGAAATGAAATCTTGTTTTCCATTAGCAAGGCCTTGGCATGTTGCATATTTTCTTTGTTTTAAATGGTTTCTGTGAATACTGCATGTATGTGATGAGGAATAATGGGCTCACAGGAAGTGAGAAAGGCTAGAGGGAACTTTAGAAAAAAAGAAAAAAAAAACTCACTGCTCATGTTTGTTCCGTTCAATGGCGGAGAATTCATAAGAGAATTGAACATTTCTATCATTTCATTATCTATCTATCTATGAACAGTAAAAATTACTGTTATATTGTATTTTGGATGATATAAATTTAAATGAGACACTCAGAAGTGCCTAGTTACTGCTGGTAGTTTTAATATTTAATAAATATTATAATTTATTTAGTTATTTAATAATTTCATGAATTAAATGTACATTACAAACACATTCATTATTCATCATAACCCAAATCCCAAATAAATGGAATCATTTAATCTGAATTCATAGTTTATGAAAAAAAAATTGGCCTATATATGATTCATAGAATTATATAATCTAAATCAGATTAATGTCTTTGACTGGGGTGCTGTTTGATTTGCCTTTATTTAATTATTCAACTAAAGTGTCAGATTGCATGCATTTCAGAGATTGGTAGAGCAAGATTTTGTGCCATTGCAGCTAAATTACCAAATGTTTCATTTATTTATTTTAATAATGTATTGGATGAGCATCATCATACAAGATAAAATATATCTAAACATATAGTTTAGAAAGTCACACTGTTTCTAAAGGGGTGATCCTCCCTTTTCTTATATACAGTACCAGTCAAAATGGCTTTTAATTTCTGAAGGAGTATGTGACACTGAATTTCCGGAGTAGTGTCTGTAAACTTCCGCTTTGCAATCAGTTACTATCGTTTTATATATATATATATATATATATATATATATATATATATATATATATATATATATATATATATATATATATATATATATATTATTTTATTTTTTTACTTGTAGTGTATGTACAAACAACCAGTGTTACAGTCCTGTCCAGGGCCCTAAAATCTCACGGGTCATTCCTATATGAAAGCGTTCTCTTGTTCCTTTCTGCTGTCCGTCCTCATGCCCCACTTTCTAGATATAAAGTTAGAGACAAGCATTTACACTTTCACAGACCTGAATTCTCATGACCTGAAGATGTCACCTTATATCAGTCCTGCTGTCCAGAGAGAATACGTCCATGTTTGTGCATCGTTGATGGACATATCCCTCGCCTCTCCATATTCAGTTCCACTCCCTACGTATGCTGTGCTTTAACAGCTTCCCAGACAACAGACGCCCTTAAACCAGAACTGGATTACACAAAAGACAGGGAGCTCATTGTCTCTCGTCCCAGCTCCATGTCTTGGATGTTGACATGCTGGAGATGGTCCTGAATTGACCACAGTCTGATCCTCCTTTAGTTCACTTGCATCTGCAGTGTGTGCGCAACCAATGTCTGTCCTCCTGGCTGCAACCAGAGAACATCTCAGTCCTCATGCAAGAGTAATAGTGCCCTGTGGAAATGTCAAACTTTTATACTTCTTTTATTTTAAAGATTAATTTCTGAGCATAAAAGCTTTCTTGAAGATCATTGAGAGAAAAGGAGAGTCTACAGAGGATTTCTGCATGCTTGACAAGATGAGCAGTTGAGAAAGATGTTACATTGCAGTCTTGTTGTGTGTGTGTGTATTGTTTTCCTTTTAAGTTAAAAGAAAAAAATATATATTTATAACATATTCATAAAAAAATTTACTTACTTTATTTAATTTAATTTCATTGATAGAAATGACCCAAGCCAGATTTACTTTTATATATATTTAAGGCTCTAGTCCGTAAATTTTGTCTCTTTGTCAACATCTCTGTTTGAAAACCTGTAATTGCAGTTACTTGCGGAATTATTTTCCTTGCGTTGGTTGTACTCTGGCAGTGCTCCAGCTCGGATTAGGGCTGGGCGATATATATATTGAATATTAGCAATAATATTGGAATAATTTTGACAACGATGTAAAATTTGAAAATATCAGGAATATCGAATATCTAATATTCAAGCATAATTTCCCAAAAGAATGCACCAAACGTTCAAAAAAGGAACATGTTACTGCGGACTGCTCTACGCGCCTCTACTACGAGAGCTTTCATGAGAGCGGTTGCCAGAGAACACTTTTCAAATCCCCGAAGCAGAGCTTTCGCTGTCACATGGATACATTTTCTCCCCAGTGTTTCCTTATTTTAAGCAATCTGGCAACCATGTGCACGTGCTTACCCCTCATTGCGGAAGTGCCACCAACGATGACCTGAAAACACTGATAAGCTGGAGTGATTTAATGAAAGCGTCGTTCAGCTGGTCTGTGTTCTGTAATGAAATCTCGATTGTATTGTTTGCGATTGTGATCGCTGAATAAGTGCACTGATATTTTGATGCACTGATATATTGATATTTGAATAGAGAAACATAGACTATAGCCATTTGGAATTACTATTGGGGAATTTCACTGTTATATTTACCAGTTTTTATAATATAGACAGAGAGTGCAAAAATCTTTGGTATTAATTTATATATATATATATATATATATATATATATATATATATATATATATATATATATATATATAAGTATAGTGTGTATTAGTGTATATATTTCAATTTCTGTACAGTCTAATCCAGAGATAGGCAATGTTGGTCCTGAGTGCCAATATCCTGCAGAGTTTAGCTCCAAACTTGAAAAAAAAAATGGTACAGTGGTACCCCAGGACTGGCGCTGCCTATCCCCGGTCCAATCTCTAATTGTCATACTATTCGAATTTCATACCAAGAAATTATTTTATTCCAAAAATCTAACTATGCTCCCTTCCAACTGGTTGTCTATAAAATACAAATATTTTGTTATCCCAGGCTAGCTGTAATTAGAAGCACATTTCATTCACATGTGTTTAAAAAAAAAAAAATCCGGTCACACTGTATTTTAGGGTCCAATTCTCACTATTAACTAACCATTAACTATAGCACTATTCGGACGGGACTAGTTTTCTAAACTACGTTTAAGTTTCGATTCTTATCACCTGACGTCTGTGATTTTCATGTACCAATTCGGACGGGACTAACATCTCCGTGATTATTACAGAGGTGGGAGGGTCTGATTTGTGCATCTGGGCGTCACAGAGATCACACTTGTTTTCCTTTTTTTTATTAAATGTAATTAAAACATTATGTAACTGAGTACATAAATGAACGTGAGTAATCTTACCTGATGCTGATATTACAATAGCCGGTATTAACAGTTTAAGCGATCTTGCTCTTGATTTTATTATTTGTATTATTTTTTTATTATTATTTATTTGCCGCTAAGCAAATATATCAACATCCGCGCGGTAAGAACATCTACGGTAATTCACGTTGGCCAAAACACAGAAGGAAACGCGTTGTGAAATAAAATATCACCGGCAATCACAGACATTCGCATTCGGACGGGATTAGTTTTCTCAGAGGATCACTGAGTTTGCTGAAAAACGGTAGGTAATTTGCTCTGGAATTATCACAGAGGTTGTGTGAGAAAAACACAGACGTGGCAGATTCGGACGGGATTAAAATCACCAAGTACGTCTGTGAAACGCAGATTTCTCTAACGACCCCCTGTAAAACTAGTCCCGTCCGAATAGGGCTTATGACTTTTGCCTCAATGAACTCCTTATTTGCTGCTTATTAATCGTTTATAAGGTAGTTGTTAAGTTTAGGGTATTGGGTAGGATTATTGATGTCATGCATTATATGTACTTTATAAGCACTAATAAACAGCCAATACGTTAATAATAGGCATGCTAATAAGCAACTAGTTATTAGTGTGAATTGGACCCTATACTAAAGTGTTACCAAAAATCCTTTCTGGATTACAATCCGCCATGAATTTATTTATTTATGGACATGTAATTATTCTAGCTGCTGTGAGAAAACACTATAAACGATCCTCCACCTGCAGGATCCTCACATCTGATATCCTAGTAGCCGGGACAACTTCTTTATGTTTACAGCATGATGTAATAATGCAGCAACATGCTTGAATTTCCCATGAAAACCTACCCAATATCACTCAAATTTGAAAACATTATTGTAAGCTAACTGTTGTGAATCAGCCTAAAGTAAGGAAATAGTTTTGAACACTGTCTGGTTATGTACTTGTTCAAATTTTGATTTTGGATATTTTTTAACCAAAAAAAAGTTACAGACTTCAGCTTTAAACTATATTACCACAGTTCTACCTATCAGAGCTCACTACCTATATTACATTTATTTATTTCTTTCTGTTACAGTCTAAGGGCCATATAATATACCCGGCGAAATGCAACGCAGTTTTAGTCCGGCGCCGTTCGCATTTTCCCGTCCAGTGCCACGTCATTTAATTAGCAAAGGCATTTGCGCCCATTTGTGTGCCCATGTGCTGGTAAAAAAGAGGTGTGTTCAGGCGCATTGCTAGCACATTGCTATTTTAAGGAGCTAAAAATAGACTGCGCCATAGACCAACTCAAACCTGGTCTAAAGTCTGGCGCAATGTTTTTTCTTGGTTATTTAAAGAGCATATTAATATAGGCAGGTCCGCAATGCGCGTACACGCTGCTTATTAAACACAGGGATGCACAACAGCACACAAACTTGCCAAATATAAAAAAATTAAGTATTGCAATGCATGATAATTTTTTTGTAGGCTAATTATATATGTGTATATATATATATATATATATATATATATATATATATATATATATATATATATATATATATATATATATATATAATATGCCTACATGTCATAATGGATAGTCATCGCACGTATCAGAATTAGGCTATCTATTTACTCGCAGACAAGTAGCTCCATTTCATCTCGGAGATGCGTTCTGTCCTTGCGCTTGCCAAATTCCGCCGTGTAAATAGCAAATCCGTCATGGCACGAGTGCAGATGAGCCTCTGATTGGTTTATTGCACGTTACAACCAAAAAACACACATGACTCATTAAGAGAATAGAGAAAACCCGTTCAGACCATGCGCCCGGGCGCGCCAATCATTTTTTTGTCGTTAAAATAGCAAAAGTGGATTTGGACACTCCCTGAGTGCACCTGCACCTGCTTTACACTTTGCATTTAGATCGTTAAAATAGGGTCCTAAGTTTTGTTATATATTGATTAGTTCTTTAATGAAGTGAGGTTTTATGCATTAATGCTGTTCATGCATTTTTAATGCATTGCTTGCAAATAATAAATTGCTTTGCACATTGTACCTTTTTATCTGTATTCCTGAACAAACCAGGAGAACCTGTGTGGTCAATTTCACTTTAAAACATTATTACAGTATTAAATAAGCAGCTATTGATTTTTTTATGTAATTTGGCCTACCTAAAAATCAAATCAATGCTCGATCAATGCAGAATAATAACAGTGATAATAATGGTTTAAAATATTGATACTTGACTTATACAGAGTCAAAAATCACAGTAGAAGAATAGCTTCACTATGCTGTATTGATTTTTGTTTCTTCTCAAGTCTTAGCCTTTAACAGCAGAATTGACCTGGCAAACTCTAATCTGATTCCCTGGTATTACGCAACTTCCAGAATAAGAACACTTAAGGGATTTTTTCATCAGTTCTCCAGGAAAGTCAATTGACCAGGTGCCATGGATGTACAGCAAATTTTATCAAGAAATTTGTCAGACACTACGAGTTTGGTTTTATGACTAAGCATGGTTCCCAGAGGGAACGAGATGCTGCGTCAAAAGGCTATGGGAACACCTTCAGCGTGACCACACTCTGGATCATGTGTGTAATCAGTCCAATGAATAGGAGAGACATCACGGGCGGGGTGACATAGTGACCAGGAAGCTTGAAAGCATGTGCTATGGATACACCGGAGTGAGCCTTCAGCCCCAAGGGGGAGAGGAGATCAGTGGACTCAAAGCTATGGAATAGCGTCCCAATCCACCACTTAGCATAAGCTTCTCTGGCCAGAAGCCTCAGTGCACTGTGGAGGAAACATGTAACTACTGGATATCTCCCGAAAGACCGACCACAGAGAGGGGTGTGGTAGGCAGCTAGCGCCACCATGGAAACCTGCAAGGTGGAGTATTATAACCCTGTGGAGAACAGTACCTTTAAGAACTCCAGCACTTAACTAACTGGCCAGTAAACTGGATCGACCTGGAGGTTGCCGCATCAAGAAGTGAAGGTTCACTTCAAGGAGTACAGTTTCCTCGTGGAGGGAGCTCTGGACAGGAGAATGGTCTCAGCAACCTCAGCTGAGAGACCGGAACTAATGAGCTGTGCTCCCTCAGGGGCCACATCCACAGTTCCAAAACTGAGGGAGATCTCTCACGGAGAGTCGGCGAGAAGAAAAATCTGATCCGAGAAGCTTACTCGGCCCAGCAAAATGGCACCACTAACAAGATGGACACCGTTCCGGCATATTCTCTTCAGAACTCCCGGAGCAGAGTGATCAGGGGAAAGGTGTACAGATGAAGCCTCGGCCAAGTCTTTACCATATCATTAGTGTTGTTTTTGGCAGCCTGTTTTATTTTTTGTTTTAGTCTATTTTGTGTGTGAAGCTGTAATTTTAGTTTTTATTAGTTTTAGTCACGTTCATACTCTTTTAAGTCTAGTCAAGTTTCAGTCAACTAAAAGTCTGAGCATTTTAGTCTTATTTTAGTCAGAATTATCTGACTATTTTTGTCTAGTATTTAGTCCATGAAAACTGATGACATTTAGTCTAATTTTAGTCAATGAAAGTTGTATTTTGTAATGCAATTCTATTTAACCCAGTCAATATAAGTACCTTATAGTATAGACAAAACCAAAATTTTCTTTTAGCCAAACCCATTTCAAACAAGGTTTTCTTATTATGTTATTGTTACATTATAGACTCAAGAATACATCCATTCCAGACATGGAAGAGGCTCTGATTTGAATTTACACCATATATTTTACCAACCAACATATTAGAAGTACACACATCGGTCCCTGTTCCTGTTTCAAACTTAACTTTGTTTGCTTTCATCTTCTAAATAATGGCGCGAGTGGGGCTTGAGGAAGTGACATCGCCTGCGTCTGCGCAATACATTTACACATGTGATTCAGAGTGTGGTCATGCTGTTGGCGTTCCCATAGCGTTTCAACACAGCTCGAGTTCCTGAAGGGGAACTAATTAATCAAAATTGTATATTGTGCTTGTTTTTCTTTTTAGAAGGATTGAGCAAAATGCACAATATGCCCGTGTATCCATTCTGGATAACCATCGATTTAAACTGCATTTAATAATACAAGCTATGCTTGGTCAAGTCGCTCTTTTCTTGTCAGGAATAAGCTGTAAAGTGAAACTGCCCATATCATGTTATTCCGTAATTGAAAGCTCTGGCTGTGAGAGACTAACCTCTGCTAGGCAGTTTGACCTAGGCTAGGCCCAGACCTTTGAACAGAGTGTGGTATTGAATTTAGGCAGCACAGGACTTTTATTATGCAACCAGTGTGATCTTTGCCCTTAATGAGCATTTCATTATTTCCAAATTATATTTAATTGGTCTTTTCCAGACTCTTGGGTCACGACCTGTAGTGAGTTTACTTCTGCTTTTAGTGAATAATAGACAACGGATGTATGTTCCAACCCATTTTGTGCTCCTTTGTTATATTATTGTTGTCCCTGTTTAGTGTTTTGTTTGTGGAGCTCTTTGACCTTCATGTTGTCTGCATATAGAGCTTCACTTTGACATTCATGCTAGACAACCTCTCCAAAACACCCGCAAATGCACATCTGCAGGCGATCTGCCACTTTTGTGATCCATGCGTCATTGTTTTCTTCTTCTCCCCATCTCTGTCCTGAAAGATGTGTCTTATTTCCTGAGGTTACCTTCAGAGCATGACGAAAACGTCCTCTCAGATTGCGTGCCATCTATAAATGTAAATAGCAGAGTTTTATTATTTATCCGCCTTCTATTCCATCCCGTTCCTCCCTCCTTTTTAGCATTTGGCTTCTCTTCATCATCTGTTGGGAAACCCCTCCGCTGCTTTCATCTCTTTCTCTCTCTCTCACTCTATTTTCCCTGAACACAATTCTCCTCAACACCTGCAGATATCTACCATGCTCCCTTAATGTGGCAATTCTCCAAAGTCATTTTCAATTATGCTTCAATGAGCTCTGTTATTAGAGCAGAGACGCTGCCGCTGACTGTCTGCCTGAGGCCTGAATTGTGTGAGCATGTGTGTGATTGTCTCTGCCGTGTGTCTGAGAGGAAATTGAAAGGTGTATACTTGTGCCAGATTGAAAGAGTCTTTGTGTGTGTGAGGATATACGTTTGTCTTTGTCGCACTTTCGCGAGGAAATTGCTGAAGGCGGCGTCCCGCTAGCCGACTCGATTCCGGTCGAGGGTGTCACACCTACCGACTGTTTTTTGGCGACAGACTAAACGACCGCACTTCATTTAGTTTTTTCTGACATTTCTTTCCAATCCGCTGTCACGGATTGCCAAATTAAGTGAAGGAGTACAGCGCAAACAATTGTAATAGACTGAATTAGGACTCAATTCATGGAGTGACTTCAGCATGTGTATTTCTTCCTTTGAGACTTGTACATAGAAAGTAAGTCAGTGAGGGAGTTTTATTTATGTTTAACACTGCTGTTTCCATGAACAAAGCCAAATAAAAATATTTGCACAGTACTAAACTAATGCAATTAAACAATACAAATGAGTAATATGAAATGTAGTTAAGTAAAACAATCAATATTAATTTGGAAATTTGGTAACTGTTATCCAGCATAAATACATATTTATTTTTAATAGTATTGTTAACTGAAAAACAAAATTATAATAATTTATCGTTGAAAATTTCAGGTATTTTCTTCTTAACAATAAACTTAAATTTTTGTTAAATTTAATACAATCTTTTTTACTGTATTTGGTCCCCCGACCAAAGTGCATTTTATATTATTATGTTATAGTATTACCGTCCTGACTATAAGTCGCACTTTTTTTCATAGTTTGGCTGGTCCTGCGACTTATAGTCAGGTGCGACTTATTTATAAAAAAATTTTTGACATGAACCAAGAGAAAACATTACGGTCTCAGCATAGAGCACCCTCTCGCGGCTGTAGACAGTAATGTTTTCTCTTGGTTCTTGGTTCTAAATAAATGCGACTTATAGTCCAGTGCGACTTATATACGTTTTTTTTCTCCTCATGACGCATTTTTGGACTGATGCGACTTAAGTATTAAAATACTTGGTTAGTCCGAAAAATACTGTAATCTAAATTTTGAATTGGCTTTTTAGTTTTCATTTTCATTTTAGTTTAGGTGTATTTATTTATGTATGTATTTATATGTATTTATTTATTCATTTATTTATATATCAGTTTTTTATATTTCTATGTAGCTTCAATTTATATTATCATATTAACTTTTATATTATAATTTATAGTTAAAATAAATTATTTATAGTCAAAATAAATAATTAAATTTTGAAGTTAAAAAGATTTATTTATTTGAGTTTTAGGTGTTAGTAATTTTATTATTTGCTTATATCATTTGGATTATTTTTGGTTTAAATATTTATATTTCGCTTAAATGTATATTTATTATTTTTTATATTTACAGTTTTCATTTAACTTTTAGTTTAGGCTTTAGTCATTTACTTTTTTAAATATTTCTATTTCAGAGGGTCAGTTCAACATTCAGTTTTTTTTCTTTTTTCTACACACACACACACACACACACACACACACACACACACACACACACACACACACACACACACACACACACACACAGCTTTGATTAAATTAATAATTTTCAATTATTTTAGTTTTAAAACTATGAGCACTATTTAAGCATACTAATAAAGTATTTTTACATTATTAGTATTATATAATATATATTTTTCTTGTTTTTAATTAAAATAAGTAACATTTTATAGTGTTGATCTAGGTAGAATTATTATTTTGAATGTTCCAGAATTAAATACAATAACAGCAAGTACAAAATCTCTCCTCTTACAAAGATGAGCTTGTTGATTAAATCCAGATTATTAAAATTTTATTTGCTGCCTTTTCCTCGGACAGTGTGATAGCAAACACATCCGTCATGTCTCTGCCCTCCTGTTCACTCTCTCTCCTCTCCTCGTCTCGTCTGTGGTGTGCGACTTAGCAGAATGGATTTTCATAGTCATCATAAAACTTTCAGTCATGCATCTGGGTGTGAAGTCAGGTCTGGTTGAGCTCTGATGGAACTGCAGTGATACAACAGGATTTAAAATTACCAAAGGCGATGTGTTACTCCAGTGCATGTATTCCATCCTGACAGTGCGGTCATTACCAAAGTTTTCCAAACAACGTACAAATTAGCAGTGTGATAATAACTGGAGGGATCTATACAGAAACCCTCTGAGCAAGAGTGTTCAGGAGGCTCTCAGTCTTTATAACACAACACGTTCTAGCTGTCAGACAGTATCAAATGTCACTTAGAGTTTCAGCAAGCCTTCCCCTCTTCTCCCATCACGGTTATTCTCCTTTAATATTCATCTGCCCCCAGTGGCATCCTCAAGAAACAACAGCCAATATTTTTAGTCTTTCTGAACAAACTTGGGTGGTGCTTACTATAACTGGTTGTTCGTTGACATTTTAGGGAGTTGCTAAAATGTTCTGTGTGGTTTATTAGGTAGTTTCTTGGCATAAGCCAATAGAGCTCACCCTAGTCTCTGTGATATCTTTGTCCCCGTGGCTCTAATCCTTACTTTTAATGAAAATCTATTTTTTATCTTTTATTATCTGCTATAGGTAAAAATGTTCTCAGCAAGCTGTACAGTTTGAAGTATTATTCACCAATAGTGCTGAAATAACAAAGAGTAAATTAATACTTTTATTCACCATGGGAACATTAATGACAAAATAGAATGACAAAAATAATATAGTAAGTTTTTTCATATAAATGCTGCCCTTTCAAACTATTCATCAAAGAATCCTGGGGTTTAAAATAATTCACAAAAATAAAAAATAAATGGTTGTTTTCAACTGCTGAAGTTGAATGGCTGCTAATAATTCAGCATTGTATAAATTAATAAATGCAATTTTAAATATATATTAAATTAGGTAAAGTTTTTTTTTAAAATAGTAATAATATTTAAAAAAAAAATTGCTGTAGTTTTTAATCAAACAAATGCAGACATAGTGAACAGAAGAGGAGTCTTTCAAAATATTTAAAACTCTTACCAACCCCACACTTTGGAAAATGAATGTATATTAAAGCAACATCACATACAGGTAATTGCATTAAAAACAACTAATTAATGTTGACTAACTAACATTTTAAACAGATATCTAGTGTTTTCTCAAATTGGTTTGAATGAATAATTCAATGACTCAATCACTTGAATTTATGTTTTTGAACAAATCAATTATTTGATTCATTGACTCAAAGACTCATTCATAAAGACTGTCATTTGCTGCCACCTATCGATATAAACTGCAGACAGAGTTCCTGTATGAAATGGTTTATATATTTCACGCACACAGTAAATGTAAAACACACAACAGGCTCTCTTGTGGTTGTTAGGTTGACGGTAACAGGTTTGTGTTCAAATCCTTCCTGTCTTCCTGTCTTGTCTTTCTGCCCCAAACCACCGCACAGGTAGTCTGTCAGGGCACAGACTTGAACGTGTATTGCTGTCCTATGAGTTCACTTCAGCCCCAGGGCCGCTAAAAAGAGATTGTTTCAGTGTCTCATCTTACTGTCTTGTCACCCTGGGGAATATGAGGTCAAGCGATTGATCCAATAGGTAGGCATCTTTCCCTTCCTTCCTTTCATTAATCACTGCACTCCACACCTTTGTGTTCTTTTTCTTTCTCCTGTGTTGTTGTCCGGTGTTTTTAGAGCAAACACGGACACTTTTGCTGGTCCGCTGCCAGCTGACATCAGTGAAGCAGACTTTGTGCTCTCAGGAATAGATCAGGAATCATTTCGTTTTTTTCTAGGTGCAATCACACAGGTCTAAACAACATCTGTGGGGGTTCGTCTGGATGAGCAGTGGTGGTCCGTGAGGGAATTTTCCGGAGAGGCAGATGTGTAAATTAATATTGATCAAACACACACACCATACATCGTAACGATGCTGCACTTCCAGATCTTTCACTACTTCACCAATTGGACTGTAGACCTGGCAACAGTGAGTAGAAGAAGGGGAAAAACCCATATATATTACAGCTGCTGCTGCTTCTTCTTCATCTTCTTTGTTTTTGTCTTCATCTTCATCATCGTCTTCTTATCAATATTATTATTTATCCTATTATTTTTAGGATTTTTGAGCGAATAGAAAGTTCCAAAGTACAGCATTTATTTGAAGTAGAATTTATTTGTAACATTATAAATGTAATGTCCTTTTTCTCTTATTATTATTATTACTGTTTTATCTTATTAGTAGTAGTAGTAGTAGTAGTATAGTAGTAGTAGTAGTAGTTGAAAATAATTGTTCTGTGTTGATTTTTTTTTTTTTTAGGATTCTTTAGTGAATAGTTAAAAAGTAAAAAGTAAGAAGAAGAAAAAAACAGAAAAAAATGCATTTATTTGTAACATCATAAATGTATTTAATGACCTAAAGTTTAAAGTATCCTTACCGAATAAAACTATATATCTCTTAAAAAAAGTCTTCTCCCATCCTTATATATAATTAATATAATTATATAATATATAATGCAATTTTAGCCAAATATACATATTTTCGGCAAAAGAGTTGTCTGTCAGTTGCTACACACGACAGATGCTTCTAGTGTAAACAACAAAAATATTTTATTATTATTTATTATTACGACGATTTGAATGGCTTATTATAAAATAAATAATGTTATGATATTAAATATAAAAAGATAAATTAATAATAATAATAATTTATAATTTATCTGTATTTTGTCATTGCTTCCCATTAAGACAGCGTAACAATAAATGATAGTACATTATCATCAAATGTGTAATGTAGTTTGTGTTTTAATTTATAATAACATGTAAATATAATTTGTCCCTAATCTGAGGAAGAGACTATAATTCAAACTATGATCATTATGAACATTGTTAATGCTTCTTCATTAATGCAAATTTATACATGGCACTGTCATACAGACGAAATTCCTCCATAATTTGGACCCCATCAATATTTTAGCTGCATTTGAAAGTCTCTCTCCACCTGTTTATTTATTTATTTTTTGCTCTTTCTACTCTTGTTCTGGTGACGCTCTGAAAGCTAACTGCTTTGAAAGCTCATCACTGATAGCACTTAGTTATTTATAGGAAACGAGTCAAATCTAATTTCTTCTCCCTTTTTGCCTTTTTAGACGCCAGCAATAAATTATGCTATGTCATTTGCATATCCATTCTGGTCAATTTACACATCAGAGGTACGCCAGGCTCCTCTGGATTTTGTGAAGTGATTTCATACACCTAGAGGTTTCCACTTATGAAAAAAAAAAAAATATATATATATATATATTTAAACCAACAGTTAACATGATCACTTCAGTTATTCTGTTTATTTTGACTGAAATTTTGATGAGGTGGTGGCTTGTTTTTGAAGTTCTCTGCTGCGTTCATTGTTCTCGCCATCCCTGGAGCCTGGTGCACATCTCCACACTGTTCTACTTAACTGCTTCACCATCTGGCTTCTCCTCACAGACAATCCCTGACGTGATACCTGGCCACCAGTCCTCTCATTCTCAGGATCTTTCCGTGTTTTCGTCCCCCTCTCCTGTGGTTTTCCTCCATCCACTGAAGTTTGTGTCCAGTCTGAGTTTCATGTTGGCATGCAGCTCTGGATTCGGGGGGACTAAGCCCATTTTCACAGAAACAAAGATGGCACGTTGTAAGCGCTGGGAATCACATCTTGGCATTGAGTATCTCCACATTGTAGAACACAAACAGATTTTTCTGTTAACATGCCATATTTCCCAGATGTGCTTCAGATAGTTTCCAATCTTCAACGTGAAAATGGAAGTCGAGGTACAGCGATACCATATGAGACGCAAAATGTGCCTTCCAGCCAATGCCTGGGCTTCACTAAAGTGTGCCCGTCTCTGTGGCTATCGGTGTGAAAAATTCGCACATGTGCCACTGCAGAACAAAGTCTCTTTTTATTTTCCGACCTTAAATTCACCCTGGGATTTGATGCTGCACTCTATTCTCTCCTGGAAAGGTCCATGCTGTGTTTTTAGGCTTTTTTTTTATGTTGCCCCAGCTTCAGGCATCTGCTTTTATTGGTCTTTTAAGTCTCCGACTTGTGTTTTTCTCCTAACCTACTGTTCGGTTAGTCTTAATGGTTTTCTAAAGTCCCTGACGCAATCCTCTGAACTCGCGAGCAGGTGTATAAACATAATTATACCAGTCATCTCGACGGAGCTCTTCTGGTGGGAATTAAATAATTGAATAACATGACAAGCCACATCTTTTTTAACTGTGTGCAAGGAAAATAGTATAAGGACAGATGCTAAACTATAATTGCAGACAGTTTTCTCTGGCAGGATTGAGTTGATCCCTGTTGATTTCTTCTGGATTCTCTTGTCACTAGGGTATGAAGAACGACGTACAAATGCAGGAAAGCGTCACACCACTTATAGCAGGTTACTGTTAACGGCTCACACCTTCATAAATCAACTCCTGTGAGTCTGACATCATAAAAATAATGATACCACTAACATGAACATTATGAACATTATTCTCTCAGAATGTCATGATATTACTATAAAAATATGAACCACCTCAGTCTTCTTAAATTAGAGGCATATGAGAAGAAAAGATATTATAAGCTCATTTCCTGCCGTGGAACCATAACGAAAGTGATACTGTGCTTCATTTTCATTTTAATTATCTATATCTTTATCTTTTTTCCCCCTTTTTTTAATGAATCCACTTAGCAAAGCCTTGAATAATCTTTTGCTTTAACATAAAATAAAGGCATCCCAAGAAGAATACATGCAATACAGCAACAATAGTTTCTTTCCCTGGTATTTTGTATGGTTAATATTTTGCTGGAATTTGAATATAAAATCTATTATGTAATGCCTTTTGTTGGATAATACACCATGCAATTGTTGGAATAATGCAGATTTATTTATTATTATTTATTTATTTATTATTTAAATTTGTTTGTTTGGGATGAGTGCCATGATGATGTTTACATCCTAATAATACAAATAACACATAATAATAATAATAATAATAATAATAATAATAATAATAATAATAATAATAATAATAATAATAATAATAACGATTATGATAATTGCAATTAATGAATTAATTCATTATTACTTGGGGTTGAATGCCATGTAGAATTTTACATAAAAAAGTAAAAATAAAATAAATACGTAAAATAAAAATATTTATTTAGTTATTTGTATTTTATCTATCTATCTATCTATCTATCTATCTATCTATCTATCTATCTATCTATCTATCTATCTATCTATCTATCTATCTATCTATCTATCTATCTTTTCTGGGGTGGAGTCCCATGAAGATGTGTGCACCATAATAATAATAATCAAGTTAATGGATTTAAAGCAAAATGTTGCATTCATAAAATAAACCTGCCATCAGTGCAAACAAGTCAAACTTGCACTACAATATGGAAGGTTTGGGCTCTGAATACTGATTCATGCATGAACTGCATAGTAAAAAAAAAAAAACTGATATTTGATACATTTCTGCCATTGTACAGTATATACACTTTCAGCCCTGGTTGGAGTTTACTGTATATATTTCCTTTGTTTACTCTTCACGTCACCTTTCTCATCCGGTAATACCTAGATAAAGTGACGGTCTCTTTACTGTGAATAATCTTTGTTCCTTTATTTTGCTGCCACTCCAGAATAAAACAGTATATAGGGAAGATTGCATTGTAATATCACTGAAATCCATTACTGCCCTATTGGCGTGGGGACCCGCTCCTGGGAAGAGGCAAAAAGGAATTGAGTGATGGAAAATGGGAATCCTCCATGGTGCCTCAAATTAGATTGCCTCTGTTTGGAAAGGGTGTGTGGGATGTGCCTCCGTCTGTGTTTCTGAGACTGTCACTTTGGTGTGGAGTCAGTGATGGTGTTGAAAACACTATTGTCAGTGCACTATTGCTGTGATCAGCAAGCTGACGTGATGGAGACGTATTAGAGCGTCGGGTAGGATTGTGTTGGCTAACAGCTCATTTCTCCTACTAAATTATTCAGACTTGAAAAGCCGGGCCTATTCACTTGGTTTCACTTTGGTAATATTTTACATGCAAGTCATCGGGAGAGCATGAATTATTTACTTTCTGTAGGCCTCCAAAGAAATTTGAATGTTTGTCTTGTGGGGCTGTCATGTGTGATATTTTTCTACTTTAACTTGTTCACAAGTAGTTATACTAAAGCATCCGTAATGCGACGTGAGGTTTTAGAGGCCAAGTTCACTGAGTCATCAGTTTTCTGGCATAGAATGAGGGAAGAAGCTTCAAAGAGGACACAAAAGCACCATAAAACTATATTTGTTGAATATTTCAAGCCTTTTAATGGCATACAGTAGCTTTGTGTGACCAACGGGATGAAATTGATGTCATTTATTCAAATGAATCATGAGTCTATTTTGTAAATTAATTAATCAGACTGGTTTTGAAATGATTAAATGAAAAGATCCAACTCAAAATAATGATTAATTCATGAATCAGAGGTTGCTACTCGCTATTTGTTAACTCTTGTAAACAGCAGCTTTTAGTCATGAATTTAGAATGCAAATGCAATTTATGTATCTATATAAAATCTCCATATATGACATAAATTGTCATATGAATTAAAAACATTTATAAAAACCAATTAGAAAGTGAAACAAGTTATGGAAATAAGAATCAATGTATCAACATGTCTGTTTATGTATGTGTGACACATTTTGGAAATATATGACATGCACATCAATACATGTTCATTCATATACATAAACATCAAATAAATCTATTACAAAAACATAAACTGACACATAGATTTATTGTATATTTGCTGCTTTAATAATCTTGTAAATACAATATTGCATATCGCACATCGTTGGGTCACCATGATTTTGCCAAGTGAGACATGTTCCTGGATCAACATCTTTTGATGATCCTGGATCAACATTATTGTCCAAAAATATAGACTTAACCCAACCAAACCTAACCATACCCATAATTTATTCCTAAAATCAGTGGGAAATGGTAGCTGATATACAGGGTGTAGAAGCACCTAACCCTGATTGTAAGCCTAAAACAGATTAAGCCTAAAACTAATTTCCTGAAAAGTTATATCTCAATTCTGGGGTGCATTTCCCAAAAGCATAGTTGCTAACTAAGTTAGCAACTTTGTTGGTTGCCATACAATTTCCCATTGCCAACCTACTAAGTTGCTAACAGGTTAGCAACTATGCTTTTGGGAAACGCACTCCTGATTGGTTCATTGGAATGTTGTTCCAGGATCAACAAGGATGTTGTACTTGGTGAAATCACGCTCACCTACATGGTTGCTATATACAGTATAATATTGTATAAAAATCATAATTTAGATATTATTAAAATATGTACATTTACAAATTTTACTATGATGATTTGATATGTTATAAACTTATATCTTCACTTACCTAGAGAATGTGCATATGTGAAAATTATACATCATCTTATACGTAGGTAACATATATGCCAGTATCACTCTTGATATAGGACAATATATGTCATATATTGCATTTCCATATGGTATGTAGTTTTTTGTGAGACTTGGAACACAAAAGTTTGAGTTATTTTGAGAGAATCAGGCCAGTATATTATTCAAAAATTCACCTTGTCTGTTCCTCGGATGAAAGAAAGTCATAGGTGTGGTTTGGAGCGACATGCGGTTGAAAAAATGATGACAGAATTGATATTTTTGGGTGAAGGTTTCCTTAAAGGCTTAAATAGCAAGTATATGTGTTGCATTAAAGAACGTTATGTTCCCACAAAGATGCTGAATAGGAGAGAGAAATTGGTGGGCGTGACATGGGCCACAGGCAAATTGTACTTAGCTGAAATAGGCAACGCTCAGGAGAAAAAGAGAGGTGGAAGCAAAAATAGAGATGGCAGGAATGGCAAGACACTGCTGCTGCGATAAAACAAGGGGTTGGAGGGGAGAGCGAGATCAAGAAAAGGAAATCTCAAAGTGATGTGAGACCTCCAAAAACTCTCCATCACACTCTCATCTCAGGGAAGTGGATTTTGGACAGTTGACCAAAGAAGAAGAACACCAAATATTAGAAGTGATGTGTGTGTGTGTGTGTTGGGGTGGGGGGGCATTGCAAGACTGTAAATATTATTAGCCTTTCTAAACAAATCAGTGTATTCTCTGGATCAGTTGTCACTGTTAAGCCCAGGGGTTGCAAGATGATGTTAGTTTTGCTGTCTGTAGAACGTGGCAGAATTGCTCAGCATATGCTCAGCAGATTGTGTTTGTCTTAGTGAGCTTTTCTGCTCATTGCTGAGGATCAGGGAAATATAAATAGCCAGGAAAAAGAACATAATAAAAAAAAAACATGTGAAACACTCTTATTTTAATTTGCAGAAACCTGTTCAATCATTTGAGGTCTGCAAATTCCAATGTAGATTCATTTTGCTGGAGAATGTACTCATTTTGACCAGGTCATGACTGGAGCATTGCTATACATACACACACACACACACACACACACAAAAACATTCTGAATACCATATTGAGGATTGTGCTTCTATTTGCAGGTCGACGGATTATGGCAGCACTTATGAGAGGCTGAATGATAAAGTGGGAGTCAAGACTGTTTTGAGTTACCTCTATGTCTGCCCCACCAACAAGAGAAAGGTAAGATGCCTACAGCCTCTTATTTTCTGTTTGCTACCCTTTGAGAGACTTCATGTTCCCCTACTTCAAATAAGGCTTTATTATTTTTGAAATATTTCCTTATTTTTCTGCTTTCTGGCAGCCTATAAAAAGATACTAAAAGGCACTAAAGGAGTGACTAACCTGAACAACATGGAGCAATCCTGCTTAGATAAAAACATTGTGTATTTATTATATTATATTATATTATATTATATTATATTATATTATATTATATTATATTATATTATATTATATTATATTATATTATATTATATTATATTATATTAAGTTTCTTTGTTGTTGTTGTTTTTGTTCTCATTAAGGATAAGGAAAAATGTTGAATAAAACATCTGAAACATTTCTTTGATAATGTTAATTTTATAATTACACAGTGCTCACCAAGACTGCATTTATTTGATCAAAATTCTGTAAATTGTATTTTTCTAAAGCTGTATTTTTAGCAGCCATTAGTCCAGTCTTCAGGATCAGTCTTTTAGGATTTATAGAATAAAAAGCTTTAAAAAAAATATAATTTTATTAGGCTGATTTAGTGTTCTAGAAACATGTCTTATTATTATCATCCATGTTTAAAACAGTTGTTTTATACTTAATTAAGCTGCTTAATATTTTCGAAGAAACCATTATACTTTTTTTTTTTCAGGATTAAAGCTCAAAACAACAACATTTGTTTGCTGCAAGAAATCATTCTTATATGCTGACAAAAAATATGCTCATTTGCTGAAATTGGTGCTGCTAAATTAAGCATGGATTCTTTATTTGAAATCTTTTGTAGCATTATAATTGCCTTTATTGTCATTTTTGATCAATACAATACATTCACGCTTATTAAAATGTACAGTCAGTCCATCAATATTCCAAAATAATCCACAGCATCATGCTAGTACTTCAAGCATCTCTTAAACTTTCGTCCCCATCTGCCTTTAGGACCATTAGTAGCCTACAATTTCCCATCAGAAGAGATGGATGGACTCCTTTGAAAAGCTCTAGATGTTTGTTTACCTCTGCGTTTGTGAACTGTAAGTGCACAATGGACGTGCACAGTGCACAACATGCATCAGAAGATATTGTTGTTTAGCGGCTCTGTGCACAAACTGGATTAATGCGTCAGTTTATTTCCCTGACTATGTGGGCAAACACAGTCCCATCCCAGAGAAAAGGATTGGCAGATCCCATGGCTATTTTCAAATAGGGCTAAGTTTAGGCCTAACCTTTAGCACAACACTTTTCCATTTGAGAGATGGGCATGACATTTCCGCAGCTCTGCCTGAGCTCTTAAAATGGGAACTTGCCAAGAATCCAAAGTGCTTTGCACGCGGCTCTTTTAGCACTCTCGATGGAGACGAGATTACATGCTGATGCGAAGATCGCCGACAAATGAGCCTGTTTATATTTCCACCACTCTATTTGTTATAGAACGCAGTTGATAGGCCATGCCATGATTAATTTGAGACTGTGTGTCCTTTTCCTGCTGTTTACACTGCTCGCCCCGCACTGACGCCAATCTCATTCAGCGGCAGGAGGCTACGTGTGCGCTGTTAACTGTGCGCTGCATGTAGATTAGCTCGCGGGATGCTAGCCGTCTGGGTGCCAGCAGATAACAGGGATCCCTCAACCCTATTGATTTGTGCTTCGCAACTCTCCTCACTCCTTTATTCAGCGAAGAAACATTTGTTCACAGTCGTCTTGTTCTGGTGGCTTGAAAACTTAATTACGTGCTAATGCTTAATCAGTATCTGTCTGACCTCAGATTTGTGGTTTCCCAGCTTTACAGTCCAGTCGTGACCCATCGGCCAGCTCTAAATTTACTGTAGGTGTAAATGAAGTCCGTTTTGTGAAGTGACTCATTTTGTTGCACCCAGACAACATAATAAATTATTATCAGTGATGCAAGCCAATATGTGTGTTATTTTAGCACATCCGTAGACTGTTTTGTCTGAGAAGATGAAAATTAAAATGTGTGAAAAGCTGTACCGTATAATGAAAAACTCTGTAGTACTGTATGTTGTCTGAACATTGATTCATATGCATATGAACTATAGAATATTCTGCCTTGCAAACCAAAAAAGTAGCAAACTTTTGCAATTTTGGAACTTTTTAACTCGTTCATTACAGTCAATCCAATATCCATATATTACATCAGTAAGGGGTGAAGATCTCCGCCCCTTAATTTAATCTCCAGGGCAAAATGGGAATTGCTGGCTCAAGCATGTAAAGCTTAGCTCTATGAGACCTTTGTCAAGTAAAACAGTCCAGTGTGTACAGTACACTTGTGGTTCAATAAAGAACCTTTAATGTACAGGTTTTTGTAATTTACTGGATTACGGATAGAAACGGATCGAAGTTAGAAATGTGCAACTTTTTAAATAAAAATTTCAACAAGAGACTGTTACCCAATGCACTATCATGGAAAATGATTACACCCTAAAATCTGTGAATTGCATCTGACAGGCCTTAAGTCACCAACAGACACAAGGGGGCTCTTTCCATCTTCGTATAACAATAATGAACAGTAAAAATTGGGAGCCCAGGCCAACAAAATCCTGGCTGTGTTTTCGCTGGCTGTTTATTGGCGCTTAATGAAAAACAATTTATCTTAATCACCGCCCCAGAGGATTCGTAGTTAAAGCTTGTGGAGAGAGGGGTGGGATTTTTGTCAGTGACAAATGCACCACTGTTTTTCCAATTCAAATCCAGTTGAGGGAAGAAAACGGCCGTTTACATTTAAGGCGGATGGAGGCGAGAGAAAGAGCGAGATGATAGAATTGGGGAGGTCTCGAGCTTATGTTTCACAGTTTGCTTGCTAAATATTATCACGTCTAGATGTCAGCCGTAAGCGTGCATGCTTAAATTAATGTGCTTCGAAATGCTTTAGAGCCTATTAGGGTTCCATTTAAACATCGAAGACATATGCACAGAATCTTTTTAAGCAGTAAAAAATCCATAATGAAAATGTCTGCAACTGTTTTAGCACTGTAACATTCCTTTAATGACAGTGAGCACAGTGCCTGGCTTTCAGGTGCGAGTCCATTTAACGAGCAGGCTGACGTACTTACCCTTTAATTATCACTGAGATCAGATGCAACTGCCCAGTCAAACACAAGCATGAAAAGAAACACTTTCCATAATGCAATGTGTTCACTTCCAGAAGAGTTTTACATCTGTTTTAATTAAACGCTATGCCCATCCACAGATTTTCCTCTGTGCATACATATAACCAGAATCAATTTAAGAGGAGCTTGGAAACGAAGCCAAGGTCAGTGCTAAAGTAGAGCTACATTAGTTAGCTCACTCTCAATTATTATTCCATTTAGAATGGAAGCAATTGTCAACCTTGACCTAGTATGAGCTTTAGTTAGTGGTCTAAAGCCTAGGAATAGTTCACCTAAAAATTTGAATTACATGGAAGTCATGCAGAGGGATTTCTATTGTTTGTGTGAAATGTTCCTTTAAAAGGCGTTGATTAATCTAAGGTGCAGGGTGCAGCAATTCAATACATTTTTTTAAAACTAAAATGCCTAAAATGTTATGGTTAATAATTGCTTTTACTCTGCAGGTATGCTATCAGGGTTAATTTTTTTTTTTTTTTTTTTCACACCCTACTGTATCATAATTGATATACAAATTTCTAAAGCCCCTGAATGGTTAGCATGATCCAAATTGCTGAAAAACCTGTTGAACACAATCTACTGTTGTATATTCCTTCTGTTGTGGGATCGATATATTTTTAGAAAAAAAGGTATTTTTAATATTTTAATATTTTAATTTAGTATTATATAGTATTTTATATTTTATAATTCTAAAAATATCAACCTTCAGGCCACAGTGCATGTGTCTTTTTGCTGTGAATAACTTTGATATTGTTGGTAATATTTCAAGATAAACACTTACTGGAATTATTTGTAGAAAAACCATGTTCAAATGTGAGTGTCAAATATGACACATCAGGCTTTTGAGGAACATGTATTTGCTCCTCTCTCAATCACTGCATTGCACTGAATGTCTGCCTCCAACAATAAAAACTACAGAGCTTTGATCATAAAACTAAGCATTTTAAATATCATCTCTCTAATATATTATTTCAGGAGAAATAGTGGCAACTGATATGTATACGCATTTTCTGTGAATAGACTGCTCTACTGTTATAAAGATCTCACTGATTTACATTAGTTGTCACTGTTTTGTCTTACCAATATGAGCAACTGCTCCAAATTGTATTTTGTTGTAAGTTTGGGCCTCTTTTGTGGTAACTCCAATCCATATATTTTTTGGTGCATATATATATATATATATATATATATATATATCAGATTTTTACAGGATTAATCATTGTGCCTCTCTGTGTTTTTTTGTCATCAGATAATGGTGTTGACTGACCCAGAGTTTGAAAGCAGTGTTCTCATCAGCTCGGATGAAGGTGCCAGTTATCAGAAGTACCGCTTAAACTTCTTCATCTTAAGTCTTCTTTTCCATCACACTCAAGAGGACTGGGCTTTGGCCTACAGCCACGACCAGAAGGTAAGATTTGCTTCATCTAAGAAAAAACAAAGGAAAGGCAGCCTGCAGTGGTAAATATATGTAAAAAGACCATACTAATTTAATAAACTGGTCTTATTGATGATGATGAGGATAAACATTTTCTCAACTTTCTTAATTTTTTCTTTTTTTTTTTTTTTTTTTTATAAATGTTAACCATTAGTGAAATGGCCATTTAGACACGGTTTTATCAAACTCGCATTCAGAATTGCTTTATTTTGTTATTTAATCCATTTATCCAATTAATTATCGCGACGCTAGATAACATTGGTCCTGCAGTACTATTTTACTCACCGAGTAGCAATTGTAGCATGAACAATAAGTAACTGAACAGTGATGGGGTGTTTTGTGCTTGTTTAGGCTGGTTCACATTAGGCTGAATATTTGTAGGTATGATATTTAGTTTGCAGGTGTGACTAAGTACAGTCATGCCATTTCTGCATTTTGTTTCGGGTACTACAATCCTTCTCAAATAAAATTAGTAAATTCTGTCAAGTGCTGAGAATTTTATAATCATTTACCAAGGACAAACCCTCCCACGAGAGGGATAGTGAGAAAGAAAGAAAGATAAAGAGAGCAAAAAAAGACTTTTGACTTTTAAAGGTCTCCTTTTATTTGACAGTGATTCATATTCGTAGTCAGCCCATAAAGAAAACCCAATAAAACGCGTGTGAACAGAATGGACATCCAGCTAATTGAGCTGAAGCTTATAAATATATCAAATGAATATATTGTTGTCCATACCTTGTATTCTTTGAGTCTTGTATAGTATGAATTGTATGGCTTTATAGTATTGTATGTTGTTTTATCGTGTATTAAATTGAATAATGTACGATAAAGACAATAATGATACAGCAACTTATAGATTAGTGGCAAAAAAATATTTATATTTTTAAAAAAATGCTATTTATTTGGAAATTGAATGTGTACATTGAAGTTTTCCCAAAATATTAAGCAACATTGATAATAATAATAATAATAATAATAATAATAATAATAATAATAATAATAATAATAATAATAATAATAATAATAATAATAAATTCTTATTGAGCAAATCAGCATATTATAATGATTTCTGATGGATCACGTGACACTGAAGACTGGAGTAATGATGCTGAAAATTCAGCTTCGCATCACAGGAATAAATACCATTTTGAAATATATTCACATTATATTATAATAATATTTCTCAATGTTACCATATTTATGATCAAATATCAATGGTGAGCAAACATAAAAACAATCTTACCAACCTCAAACTTTTGAACGGTAGGTTAATATACTCTCACACACACCAAGTTATTTCTATCCATGGATGCCAAAAGACGGTTGTTCTTGTAAAATCAGCCACTGTTCCTTTTCACTTCTGTCTCTAAACTTGTAGTGGTAAAACATCGAGCATTTCAGTCACTGGTCTCTCCACTTCCCATAATGATGTTATCCTGAGCCATACTGCAATGTGCTTGGAGACAGTCGTGCTTACTCGCTCAAAAAATGACACGCATTAATGTGTCTCATTTTCTGAATCGACAAGGGTGGCTGACACTGTGTCCAGACTCATCACGGCCAGAGCACAGCTGTGGATTAGGTCAACACCTGAAGCATTGTCTTATAGAGAGGTGTCAGGCTGGTCAGGTCCACTCCTTGATGATTCATTAAAAGCAGATAGTAGTTTAGGCCCAGCTTTCTCCCGTTCCTCAGAAGAACACCTTGCTTAAAGGAGCCTCTGGGTATCTTACAAAAGAAATAGCAATTGATCCCTGCCCACCCTTTCAGTCGGGCTAACGGAGGTTTCATTGACCAGCAAAAGTCCACAAAAGCCATTCAGTGTCTTTAATTATACTAATAGCTGGCTCTAAATGGTCATTTATGCAACACTGAGGAAGCAATAAGATCTTTTTTCTAATAAGATAGCGGCAGAAGCAACCATGGCCTTAGAGGCGACCTTGAATTATACCAAACAAGCCTCACTACTGTACAGTCAATGCAATTGCTCTGCTCTTTGTGAAGATTTTGGGTTTGATATAAACTGAGTGCAATCGATAGTATTTGTAGCATAATGTTAATGACAGCCAAAAATATTATATATACTGCATATATCTATATGTTCAAGGTCACAGTGAGGCATTTACAGAATTTACACATTTTTTTGAGTATTTAAAATAAATAATACAAAACTCTGAAAAAGTAGATTCCTTTTTACAGAAAGTATGATTTACACAGCTAGAGTTTTGATTAAGAAAGCCAGATTTTGCACGATATTGTGTTATGACTTCTTAACATGCTGCAGGATTTGAAAACTGATAGTTTTGAACATTCCTAATATTTATTTTTAGGTTGAAGTATGGCTTTTAAGTCATGATAAAAATGTATATTGTTTCTCGTGACTGCATAGTTGAAACGATTATTTTTTAACATTGATTGGCCCCATTTATCTTCACACTTTTTCAACATTATGCTGCAAGTGCTGTCAACTATTTATTATTTAGTTTTCTCTAATGTTTTTAGCTCTCTCAGATCATATTTGTTAACAAATTAAAGCTCTTAAATCACTTTTCAAGAGGTTTCTGACCTTGGTTGGCTATAAGCTAATTTATATAAATTGTGCATATATATATATATATATATATATATCTGTGTGTGTGTGTGTGTGTGTGTGTGTAAACTTATACAAATAAATTGCAGGTTCATGAATTTCATGGAGAAATCTATCTAGGAATGTGGTCTGAACCAAGAATCTTTTGTCCACAGTCGCTGTCTGAAACCATTTGGTCAAGGTTTATCTGGTTAGCAGGCATTTTTCCCCTCTGTTTGTCATTTAAAACTATCTGTGTGCTCTAATCTATCATTTTTTGCTATAAATATTTTCAAAACAAATATTTCAGTTTTACAGTAGATATTGTAGCAATGCATAATTCTGGAGGGCCCTTCAAAGTATGTCTTTTTCTGCTGCCTTTGATGTCACAACTCAAGATAGTCACCAGTATAGAGCTTGAGGACTGTGTATGTTCTTGTGGTGCCATGAGCCAATCAGAGCTTTCTCCAGGTATTACAGACATATGTTTGCTGTGCAAATCTTCCAGCTTTGGGTGTTTTTGGAAGAGCCCAGCACTGATTCATCAGCAGCGTAGAGTTTAGAGTAAAATTCAGCGGCTAAATTATGCATGGCAGATGGTTGGGAGATGACAAAACTTTCATTATCCTTCAGGCACAGCACTAGCTTCTCCTGTCTAATCTTCCGTTTTAAATTGAAGAAAAATGTACCATCAGTGTCTCTACTAAGAAATTCAGCTGTTGTTTCTTCTTGTTGCAGGAGTTGTCTAAATAAATGACAAATAAATTATACCCACATTCTATCATGCCAGCATTTTACTTTCGATAACAGACATGTCATTCTCAAAGTTGGGTATAGTGTCAGTTTTATCATTCCTTTTGAATGAGATGACAAAGAAGTCATTGCAGCTTCTGCGACTTTGGATCATTGCTGTATTCATATAATTGTTTGTTTTGTCATGCTATTTATATCACATTATTTTATGCTGTGATTATAGGCTGTTTTATGCACCCACACTACCAAAGGAATGTACTGACGTATATCATAAGATGAAATATGAAATTATTATGGGCAGTTTCCACTTTTTTTCTGAGCCTCAACAATTTCCAGATGTTTCCACAATTTTGAATTGCTTCAAATATGCAATAAGTTCCGACCATGTTCTATTAGATTATATAAGATACCTGTTAACATATATTTAAATAGAAAACGATAGAAAATTAAAAATAATATAAAGTTGTCATGCATAGTAGAGCAAGTATCACAGAAACGGAATTCAAGAATGACACAAAAAAGGACCATTAAGTGTATTAGTTCTGCTTCAGCAGAATGAGATTTGCTGGTAGACTTTCTCTCCGCCAGTGACCACTTTTATCATACTTGATGATACAATTCTGCTTTCAGAGTATATGTCGGGGAAAAAAGCAGTAAGAACAAGTATTAACAATTTTAATCCTAAAAGATTATTTTGGATTGGATCCAGTCCTCCAAAATCCTCCAAAACGAGCTGAATACAGCACCAGAGTGACGTTGTGATGTTCCAGGATAAAAGTGGCTAGAGTGACGTCTGTTGCATTGTTTCATCAAGAAAAGCATTAATCTGTTGAGCTGAGGTGCATGTCATTGTCAGCTTCTTCTGGAAAATCTGACACATTAGATAAACACTCTGGTTTATCACCGTGACTCAATTCAAGCATCTTTTGTGCCTTGTCTTGTGGAGTCAAAAACAAACACCTGTCTTCCAAAAGACAGAGCGTGTTGTCAGATTTTTGTATCCTTTTTTTTATTTATTTATTTATTTTTTGACATTTTACAGAATTCTCTTTATAATATTTCTTAGAAAGAGATATTAAAGAAAGAAGGATGGCCCTTTCTGAAATAAAGAGATAAACGTGAAAACTGTAAGCCTAAGCATGTTAATATTCGCTTGTTAAGTCTGACGTCACATAGCAGCGCTTCCGTGTCCAAACGCTCTATCAGTTAACACGAGAAAACAACAAAAGGTGCTAATATAAACTCACAATGTGATAGAATACTAGCGAAAAAAGTTATAATCTTAACATTTAACTCCATACCGAAGTCCCAGATAGCCAGACAATGAAAATATAAAAAAAATATATAAAAATTATTTGTGTTTGGGGCGCTGTGAGCATGGAGACTGTAGTGTATACCGTAAGTTTGAAAGCGTTTAGCTTAAATGATTAATATGAATAAACAGTGCTCATAAACGGCTGCTGAGGTAGTATTCTCAAGTGAAGCGAGTTGAGGCTTGGACCCGGAAGCAGCGCTTCTTACGTCATCACTTAACAACCGAATATGACCAAAACAGCAATAGAAAAAGAGTGTGAAAGAATTTGTGCATATCAAACAATTTATGTAGCTGTGGCTATTTTCAGAATAGAATATTTCTTACTGCGCGCTGCCTGCTATATATATATATATATATATATATATATATATATATATATATATAAAAAAGGTATGTGAAACAGTTTACATTTTGCATGATTTTGCATTTTGTATTACTTATGTGAAAGTGGGGTCTAAATAGTAAAGTTGTTATATAAATAAAATTGCTATTCAAACACTATCAAGAGTGAATACTTTTGCTCCAGATGAATATTCAGAAGTAAAAACACAACACAAAAAGACTGGTTGCGAAAGTACGATTGTGATTTTGCTTGTATTTAACTGTTCAATAAACATGAATGACATAATGTTGCCACTTAATTTGCAGTTTGCTTTGCCAACAAAACCATAAAAAAGGTAGCTGAGATTCATTCCTGAATGAAAAATAAATAAATACAAATAAATAAATCAATTGAGTGAATGATTCACTGGCTCGCTTGTTTTGTTACTTAAGTGTTTTGTTTCTGAATGAATCAGTGTTTTTAAATCGATTGAGAGAATAATAAAGTGGCTCACTTGTTTTAATAAAATAATTAGTGTGCTAGAACAAATCATTTGAATGAATGATTTATTGACTCAGACAGTCACTTTTCAAGACCTATACTGGCATAAGAACGAAACCTGCAGAAAAAAAAAAATGCTGGAAAATTCTAACTAGACTCACTGAAACTAGAATACAATACAAACCTAACCCTAATACTGTTGGAGATCAGAACAAATAAATGTACAACTGTAAATAATGCACATATACCGGCCAGTATATATTGTGAAAATGGAGCAGTGCCATATGTGCTATTCTTGTTCTAGCAACATATATGTGTAACCGTAACCTTTGTGCTTCCTGGGTACTCCGCATCCGTCTCTGTGGGCAAATAAGACACATGCACCATATTCAAACCCCAGTCACATCATCAGTCCTGTAGTTCTCCAGCTCTCTGACCTCTCCCCTGGGGTGGCTGCCTCGTGGGACGGCTCGTAAAAGCCTGCAGATAACTCCTCAGGTGCTCCCTGACCTCCCGCATCATTCACAAAGCTGGAAATACCTCCCCAGAGAGACGGGCAGAGAGAGAGAGAGAGTTGACAGAGGATAACAGATTGAGAGATTGAGCAAGAGGATCGAGACAGGGAGGAATGGAAGAACAGGAATTCATAAAGCATCATGCCATGCTTTCCAGAAAGATACGGGGAGAATTAGAAGAGACGGAGCTGCTGTGATACTGTATAAGTCCTGCATGTGATCATTAGCTCAATGGGGGTATTTTAAGGCCAAATGTGAATTATATTTATTTATTTATTTATTTATTTATTTATTTTATTCTTCGGAATACCAAAATAAAACCCAGGCCTGGTCCTCTCTCATCCTTTAGTGTCGTTACTCCTCCTTTTATCCTTCCGGAGCTTCTCCTTGGGACTCGTGAGCGGTGAGTGGTGCAGGTGTCACTCATTCTCATTAACTCCACTGGCCCCGCCCCTCTCGTCACATATATATTATTTATAACATACATCAATTATGTTATATTTATATAACATACCATTACTCTGATCTTCGGTGTCTTAAAACGTGCATTTATCCATTCAGTGTCCCATATTTCCAATCGGTGCTCTTTATACAGGTCAGGATTTATCTAGGGCAGCAAGTTTTCACTGTTTGTCTGCGTTCTCCTGTTTATGCCGTTTTGATCCTTTCAGCTTCATTCGGAGATCAGCTTTATGGTCTCTACAGAATTCCAAGTCCTAGATCTGCATCGAAGGGCAGCTCACAACATTGCTTTATATGCGGTCAGCCTGTCGGTCTATAGCTCAGACAGATATTTAAAGAGCCAACCACACAACAGTGGAAAACAACAGAACATTGTTAAGTGAAACGGGGCTTTGGGTCGTATGTTTCTCTGGGTTTTTTCTCAGCCCCCCAATTGACTGGACAACAGTGAATCAGCGAATAGTGTGAAATATCTGACAAGGACTCAATACCAGTGGCGGTATGCTGCCATGACATGAAAGAGTCTCAACTATTCATCGGTTAAAGAGCCAGTAAGATGAAAATTCTAAGCTTCCTATCACTGTTTATAAGTCATATACAAAAGGTTTAATTCCATCCAAGGTTAAAAACATTGTCATTTTGTCAAAATATCATTTTTAAATTACCTCATTCTCAGAGATCCCCAAACGGTTCGCGCGAAGCTGTTAAAAAGATTCAGTTTCCTTAAACCCCACCTTTCGGTAGCATACTGTGTTCTGATTGGTCAACTAACATAGTCAGTTTTGATTGGTTGTTCCGCACACAACTTCATTGTAAACAATGCGTTAGCATCTTTTTGGGGTGAATTATGTCTTTTTCCTCTCATCGCGAAGCAAACAGTAAAATAAAAAACTTGAACAGTCTCGCTGCTTTTTCTTCTGTGTGGGTGTATTCAAGCCGCGCGCTTCAGTTTGATATAATGAAGGGAGACGTGAAAAACAGACATCACATTGTTTTCATATGGATTACTTTATCACAGAATATCTGTTAGCAGCACTTGTTACACTTCATTTTAATGACGTGTTTGTAAATTAAGATCAGCACAGACAAAGGCTGCAGACAGCACACATACTGATAAGACGCTCAGGAGAAAACAGACACATAACTTCATAATCATACTTTGCGTTGTGATTCGGAGATGCTTGTTGGTCTAAATAAAGTTGGTAATGAACCATCTTTTATGGCCAAACGCTTTGAAAATCCCGCCTTGTACTCACCGAGATTAGAAAAGCAGTCAACAGTGAAATGTTGTGAACACAACAAAAGAGATTTGTTGTACTGCTCTGGTATTGTGGTGAAAATGAATTTTAGCCATTGGTTCTTCTGATCTTCATTCTTTGGCAGTGAAAATAAAATTAAAAACACACTGCCTTTACAATTAAAAACACACTGTCACCTCGACATGATGCTATCACACCAACCAGAGCGTCTGTGTGGGGGGGTGGGGCGGGTCAGAGTTCGTTTCTCCCAAGACGGTAGACGGAAAGTATTATGCAAAGTGTTCTAGTGACGTACATAGAGATGGGCAAAAGATTTGAAATCTATAACGACTCGTTTCAGCGATTCAGAGTCGACTCCTTACTTTAGAAGCCAATAACTTTATAAATCATGTACTTTGTGGTTTAATTACTTTGCACATTGTTTACACTGATGGACAGCTACATCATACACTGTAATACAGGTAATTTTTGATTTCCCACCTGTGTGGCTCTTTAACAAAGAGAGCTTTCCCTACAATGTGTTTGAAAGCGACAGAAGAATAACACGTCTCTCGATACATTGGCTGTTATAGGTGCAACAGCTCCTATTTGGAGATCTCCCCATGGGCTGCATATTTAAAGATGAATGCACTCATCTTTGAGTCGATTGGCATAACTTCCAGCCGTACCTCACTGAACTTGAAAAAAAAAAAAAAAAAAAAGAGATCTTGGCCTTCAGACTGGGTAGTGTAACTGATATGTTAATTTAACATGTTACATCAGACGGACCTTCACCAGTGTGCACTTGCAGCAGTGAGATTTTCAGATAGATTTTTTTTTTAGCTTCTTCCTTTTGTGGGTCACATGCAGCTATATTGCATGCTTGTTTGATTGTTTAATGTTTTATTTATTTATTTTTGTATTTAATGTGTATATTTCATTAGTTTAGGGGAAATATTTATATATTTTTTTATTTGGTAGTCATAGGCAAGTGAACATGCTCAGTGTTTACAGAGAGATATAGGAAGAATTAGAAGATACATTTTTTGGGGCCAAATATAAATATCTATAAATTAAAGATTGATGGTTTTACAAAAATATTATACTCTTTAAAATGATACTATTTTTAAATCTACATACCTACCTACTGTACCTACCTAAATATAAATAATAAATGTTGGAGTCAATTAAAAAAATAAATACAAAAATAATTGTAACGTTTGTAATTAATAATAATTGAATTTAATAAAACAAATTATTTTGACTTAAAACTGCAATAGTTCAACCTGCAGTTTATCCCATTTAATTCACTAATTTAGGCTAACAAGAATTTCATTGTCTTCAAAAGAAGCCTTTACATCTTATTTATTTATTTATTTATTTATTGTCTTCAAAAGAAGCCTTTTTTATTTATTTGTTTGTTTGTTTGTTTTGATTAAAAAAATACATACTTTTGAAGACAATTAAATTCTTGTTAGCCTAAATTGGTGAATTAAATGGGATAAACTGCAAGTTAAAGTCAAGACTATAGCAGTTTTAAGTATATATATATGTATGTATGTATGTATGTATGTATATGTGTATGTATGTATGTATCTATGTATAACACCTCACTTGACTGACAATATCATCATAAGTAATATTAGCTTGCCATATATCAAGCAACACCTGTCGATTGCTGATGTTGTGTAAGCCAGTAAACAACACTGCACCCCTTTCTGCCAAGGTACTCAGCCGTCTATATACAACTAATGTCTTTTTTTCCCTTTTCAAACCATGACATACACATAACATCTCCAGTTGAACTAGTACGTGATTATAAGAGAAAATATGACTTTTGCTTTGAGTGGGAGCATTAGCTAGCAAGTTGTTCCGCAGCCAGGGATGTGCTGTCAATCAAATGCCATGGCCTTTTCACGGCAGGAGAATAAAACAGAGTGTGAGAGGCGACGCAGATCAATCGCTCTGACAAGTTGGCCCTTAATGGTTGTACAGATTACAAATGATTGACACTAGCATAACCACATATCACACTTTAATTAGAGGGCCTGAGATGGCATCACTTCCTCTGAGAGCCGTCAGAAGGCATGTTTCAGTGCATTTACTTGCATGTCTGATGTAAGTGAATGTGATATCGGCTGCACTATATGTCTAGACCTATACAGCTAATGAAATGATGCAGAGGTATAAATTATATCAGGAAGTCTAGAGATAATTGTGTGTGGCCACTTTATTAGGTACACTTTGCTAGTTCCCGGGTTGGACCACTTTTGCCTTCAGAACTGCCTTAATTCTTCGTGGTAGATTCAACAAGGTGTTGGAAACATTCCTCAGAGATTTTGGTCCATATTGACATGATAGCATCACGCAGTTGCTGCAGATTTGTCGACTGCACAACCATGATGCGAATCTCCCATTCCACCACATCCCAAAACTGCTCTATTGGCTTGAGATCTAGTGACTGTGGAGGCCATTTGAGTAAAGTGAACTCATTGTCATGTTCAAGAGTCTGAGATGATTTGAGCTTTGTGACATGGTGCATTATCCTGCTGGAAGTAGCCATCAGAAGGTGGTACACTGTAGTCATAAAGGAATGGAAATGGTCTGCAACAATACTCAGGTAGGCTATGGGGTTTAAACGATGCTCAGTTGGTAAGTGTGCCAAGAAAACATCCCCCACAGCATTACACCACCAGCAGCAGCCTGGACCGCTGAGACAAGGCAGGATGGATCCATGCTTTCATGTTCTTTACACAAATTCTGACCCTACCATCTGAATGTTGCACAGCGCCGCTCGCTCAACCCAGTTCATAATCCAAGCGTTCTTCAAGTTAATTTTATCTTGTGTGTGCTTTTCACAGGTTTTATAATACAGATCTACACACATTTCATCTTGTGTGTTTGTGTGCGTGTGTGTGTGTGTGTGTTTGTGTTTTAATGAGCCTGTTTTGAATGTTCTATTGCACAACAACAGCAGCTATTTTCACGTAAATAAAGATACATAAATAAAATTCATTTTAGGTATGTTTTCTAAGGTTAGATTAATATATTTAATACATTTTTATTAATACAATTAAGAAGAATGTACGGATTTCATTTTGAAACATGATAATTGCTATTTATCAGTGTGCATAATTGTAGACAATTATCCAAGAATTTTGATACAAACAGTAAACAATTAGGCCTACTAGAGAAATTTTATGTTGGAGCGGGAACTGAATGGGAATTGGTTTACGGCGAGTGTGAGAAAATATTAACAGAGCATTTTGCTTGGGCGGTTAGATCGACTGAGCTGAGCGCACATCCATAGAGCAGAAAACGTAGAGGAGCATAAACCAGATCCACTTCGCTCATTTGTGCTGGTTCAAAGTCACTTAAAGGCCCATTCATAAAGTGAGCCATTTACTGAATTCCTGAATGAATCAGCTGTTTGAACGAATTGAATGAAAGACTCATAAAGACATTCTTTGTTTCTTATCTAGAGTACTATTTTATAAAAATGAAAAATGGGGAAAAATCCTTAAACATAAAGATTTATAAATATTGCTACTAATAATTTCTCCATAGTTGTAATAACAACATAATGCCTAAAATCCATGGAACAACTGTAAAACTAATGCCAGTTTTTAACAAAAGAACTTATTTAGGTGCTTTTGCAATTTAAATCTGTCAAAAATTGGCCCCATTCACTTCCATTGTTAGTGCCTCACTGCGTTCTTGATATTTGTGTTTAAAAAGACTATGGTTATCAACATGCTGTCATCTGAACATACCTCATATTGAACTCAGAATATCCCTTTAATTAGAATAAACCACATATTGGTGATCAAGACAGCAGCAGTCAGTGAGGCACACAGTATTAGTCACAGTGGCAAAGCTGTGCTTGTGTTAACTAATAAGCAACAGATATAAATAAACTTGAGAAGTTGTTGCATCTGTGAAGTTTTCCAGATATTTTTTTCTTCTTCAGTGCTCGCTGTGGAGGAAGCAGATGAAAAAGACAGGTGGATATAATCGTATGCCTGTTGAATCTCTGATGAATGCAGCCACACACATGCAACTCGATTGCACCCTGAAATAAAAGAGTCACAGCTAGAATTAAAGTTATATTAGGTTTCCTTATGAAGTGCCATTGCTTTATGAAAAAAATAAAATTGTCAGGAGACAGATGGAACAACACTTTGGTTGGACTGAGGATCCGTGTACTTGTGTTTTGAGCTTAGCAGATGGTGCATTGTGGGTAAAATGCAGCAAAAACTAAAGGTGTCAGAGGATGTTGCAGAAACATTGATAAACGAGTGGGTTCTTTAGCGATTTTAAATCAATGGGGCTCTTTGGGTATAATGTCTATTTGGAGTGTGGGATTGCTGCGCTTGTTAAATTTCATGGCATATCTGCTATTTATTTTGCTTGTGGTTGGTTTCCATCCCTTAAAATCATTAATGGCTGCCCAGATTGAGGAGAAATTTGCAGTGCACACACTACAGCATTAGGCTAATGCAAGATTTTATGAAGTAATTGCATGTAATTTAGGGTGGTAAGTTTAAGGGGTTTAAAATTGTAAGTTGTATTTTATTAAGGAAAACATGAGTGAAAAATATCAGTTATTCAGCTTATTCATATCCACTGCAGCAAGGCTTGTTTTCAAGCATATTTAAGAAAGGATTTCTAAGAAAGGATATTTCTGATGAAGATTGGCTACTTTTGCCCTTACTAGATACTTTTCTGCCTTCAAAGAGTATTTAGAATTCAGATCTCCAGCGGGCACATTGCTTTTTTATCTTTGCACTGACCTTTTGTTATTATTATTTATTTTTTTATCTGACCAGTTCTCTTAAAGGTGGGAGCTGTCATTTAGCCTTTGTCATCTTGGATAATAACTGCTAGAAAGGTGTGCGTGTTAGGCAGAGGGAGAACGAGACTAGGGAACACGCTGCGAGGCATACTAAGAAAATCAAAAAAGTAAAGCTACATGAAAAATCTTGACTGAACTTGACTGTTTATCGTGTTTTCTAATGCAATTATGAAATCAGTAAGACATGCCTTGAGGTTCTAATTGATTCAGTATTGCCTTTTAATAATTAACAGACCTTTTGAAGCAGCTTTGAAAATACTTCAGCAATAATCTCAAAATCATTATAAACATAAACTGACTATGATTTCTGAATGGTTTCTGAAACCACTTTGTTAGTTCATTTAGAGTAAACTTAGTTTGAAACTTTGGTTTTTGACATGATCAAATATTTAGTTATGGCATCAAATGGTTCGTTCGTGAACAAATCTTTTAGGTGAACGAATCGTTCTCGTTTATGCAATCCACTGACCATAGACTGTAAAATACTAATTTCTCGTTCAATGAAGTTCTTTCCACAGCCGCACGTCGCTATTCGCAGCTCGTGAGCAGCTCTGTGAACTGTTTCATCCTGTCAAAGGGTTACTCAAGATGTGACAGAGCATGTGATTTGTTGGATGTAGTGAACGAATACGATACTCTCGTAGGTGAAAGAGTTGAATGAACTGATACAACTCGTTCGTGAATGAAATGAATGAGAGTATACCGGGTCAGTGAGCCAAGCATGTAAATCTCGATCAGCAATCAGCAGATAAAAAGTGCAGTTATTGGTGCACATACGCTTGTTTTCATATTTGGAATACAGATCATAACTCCACGTTTAATCCCCGATAAAACCTTGTGCTTTGATAATCTGAACAAGTTATTTAGACTATTTATTTAATGTGATAATGCACACACTTTAATAAAGCCAAATCAGTTTTTGTCACAAGTAAATACGTTTGTTGACTTAAGACATAACACATAAGACACTCTTTTTCGCCAACTGCTGGCGTATTTGTGTAATATGAAGAAATGGTCACTGAACGAATCAGTGAATGAATCATTTTGGTGAACGAACTGAAAATCAACGAATCTCTTGAAAGAATCAAAATTTCCACCACTAAATTCCATACAACATAAATGGATTTTTAAACATTTTGTTTTTAGTGACCCGCCCCAACCCGCCCCGCAATAAAGGGCCAATTTCTTAACCCGCCCCAACCCGACCCGCGGGTTAGGAGACGACCCACGCCTCACTAGTCAGAATTATCACTTTCCTGAGACCGTAGGCTCTCTGTGACGTGTGGGACCACTTAAGCCCACAGTGATAGTCTTTTGGTTCTGTACTGCTCACATGCTTCCTACTCAACCTCTTTCACCTCTGCTTTCTCACACTTTTATCTATTATACTTCCATTTTTGGCTACATTTCTGGACCTGTCATCGCAGTTTGCCATCAAAGACCACACAGGAGCTGCAGACAAGGCTGACATTTACTTGCGCAAATAGGAGCAGCTTGGGGTCGCCACTCTGTACCCAGAGTACGTCTGTACAGACGACAAAATGAAGACTCCCTAAGTGTAAAGCAAATACCTCTCATTTTTCACACTTTTACAGTAGTATGTAAGTATTTTCCATGGTTTTAAAGGGATAGCTCATCCCAAAATAACAATTCTGTTCTCATGTACTCGACAACGTAAAAGTTTTTTATTTTTTTAATTTTTTTATTTTTTTTCTGCAGAATAGAAGTAGAAGAATGTTGGTAATACACACTTTTTCAGTTGACTTCCATTATATGGACAAAAATACAATTTAAGTCATTGAGAATCAAAACTGCTTGGTTTAGTTTTGGGGGGACTTTCCCTTTGCAACTCTGTTTGAACTATTCTTCCACCAAAAACATGTAGATGGAAGATACTTAAAAACTCACAAACTCTAGATGAAATAATCAGCATGACAGTATTCCTGTAATGTTGCATCAATGTTTTTTTGAGATTTGTCTTTTTTAGAGGTTTTATTTAGGTTATCGGTTAAAAATGGATAAAAGGGAAAGATTACTCTTGACTAGGAACAGTGACATGCATATACAGTATGTCTGGCTTAGGCCACCCAAGCAAATTATGTTTAACGTTATTGCAGTATTTAAAGGTCACTTCTTTAAGGGATAGTGAGAATCCACTGAAGTGCTTGCTCAGCGTCTGGGAACCATCCAGCAGCAAGGTACACACTTCAGCCATGAGAAGTCTTAAGAAGTGGACTGGAAGGACTTGTTGCAGCTAAGGAAGAGTTCTTGCAGAAAGCCAGCTAACTGAAGAGATTACAGTAGCTGTGCGAAAGTCCACGAAGCCCAGAGTGAAAACCAGTGACAGGAAGTCCTGTAGAGGACAAATCAGAACATTTCTGATTCACAAAGACAGCAGCATGTCAAAGGGTGGTATCTGCAGTCTTGTGTGAAGCTTGTGGCATATTTCTGTTGGTTTGGAGATGCAGCAGCCAGTGGTGGAGTCAAAAAAGTGGAATTTCATCATGCTTTACTGTTCCTTGAAAGTGTTTCGTTTTGAGATAAGTCACTGAAACATATTTTTTTCAGCAACATAACAAGATCCAGCGCTACAATGTTATATTTGTAATTAAGACCTACTCTGAGTGAACGGTACCAGACACTTACTGCCTCATACCAAATATAACTAAAGCGGTATTTTACAGTCCTGTTCCTTATGTACATAGTATGTACTTATTATAGTAATTAAAATAACTATGTAATAACTAGGTACTAACCCTGAACCTACCTCTAAACCTACCCCTACCCCATGTAGTTACCTTGTTTTACCAGAACTTTCTTAGATTAATACACTGTAAGTACACTATAAGTACATGTTAGTACACGTACTGTAAAATAAAGTGCAACCACTAAAGCTGTGTGTGTGTGTGTGTGTGTGTGTGTGTGTGTGTGTGTGTGTTTGATTGATTGAATAAGAAGAGAAAAAAAATAAAAAATAAATAAACCTACACATGTAGGAAACATGGAGGAGTATATTGTTTTAAGGCAAGGCAAGGCAAGTTTATTTATATAGCACATTTCGTACACACAATGGAAATTCAAAGTGCTTTACATAAAAGAAAGTAAAATTATAATGATGAAAAATAATAACAAGAATAAAACAGGCAATTTTAAAACTTTTAAAATTATAAAAAAATGTACTTATTTAAAATGAATTTAAAACAGTTAGAAAATGATTTTACATAAAAAAAAAACTTAAAAAAAAAAAAAACTGTGAAAATATACTGCAATCAGTTCGGACATTGCACAGTGCTCATTCAAATTTTTATGTTGCTTTCTATTTTGCAATTTTAATGTTGCTTTCCAGAGTAAGTAAAATATTTGGGGTCAGTAAAGACTGACTTTTTGAAAGAATAATTTTCAGCATCATTACCCCAGTCTTCAGTTAACATGATGCTTTTGATGATTTTTTGCTCAAAAAAAATTCCATATTATTATCAATAACGAAAACAGTTGTGCTGCTAATGTTTTTTTTTTTTTTTTTTTTTTTTTTTTTTTGTAGAAACTGTGACCTTGACCCCAAATATAGGAAAGATAGTTTATCACTTCACATAGTTAACTGTAGTAATGGTCATGCAGTTTGCACAAAAAGGTATTGTCAGCGATGCCCAGGCAACAAATGAGGAGACAGCGCTGTTTAGAGACGCAAAGAGGTAACCTAATTCACACAAGCCCTTCCACAAATTAATGCTTTAAAAAGTCTGAAATTCATAAGGCAATGGCGTTAAATGTTCCAGTACAAAAATATAAAAATCTCTAAATCAGGAAAAATAAAACAAGATGAAGTAGGGTTGTGTAAAATGAGAACAAAATATCTGTTAATGGTGAATGAGAACAAGACAAAATCAAGACAAAAGAGGAGGAACTTTTTTTTGCAGTGCGATCAGAATGTACAGTAAAAGTGATTTTCATATTCTATAAAGTATTTGGAAGCAGAGCAACTGAAATATTAAATGATTTTTTTCTCTTCAATCTTCAAAGCATTGATAATAGAGATTGGAAGATTGTTCCATTCAATTTATTCTTTACATTTCCTTCACTTGGATTTAAAAATTTCTTCAAAATGTTCCTTCATTAATCCTGGAGAAACTTGGAAAGATGTATGTTATTTTATTTTAATAACACTTTTGAATCATGCATTATTTGATTTACAAAATAATGTTAATTTATTGTATATCATGTATGAAACTGTGTTCTCGTGTATGGTTCATGATGTGAACAATAGTACAGTTTCTAGTTGCCGCTGGTCTTCACAGAAATTTCCGCTCATATTCTCAGCATCTCTTGCAGCGCATTCGCAACAGACAGACACAATGACAACATTAGAGCTGGCACCTTCTCCTCCTGAGTCGTTACCTAGCTACAGTGGTAAAGAGCTGCCATTAGTACTCACGGATGCAAAAGTACAGCCGTTCACAAGCAAATGTTACTATGTGACAAGAGACCTGCGGAGGTGGAGGGAAGGGGAACTTGAGTTCAGACCAAGTTTGAAAACAGCCTCTACCACTATGTACTGTAAGTGAAAGAGTGACCAGAAACATGTACATTTAGTGTGGTGTATCGTCGTTTACTAATTGGGCCGTGAAATTAAAAGGCCTTCTGTGGAAAACAAATGTGCGGCGGTCAGAGAGGCAGAGGAGGATCTATACTTACAAGATTTATAGTTATAAAGTATATTGCAGCCAGCCAGCTGTGTGAGATTTTGCCCATCTCCTCGTCTACATTTCCACTCCCTGCTATTCCGCTAATGACCGTAACTCGCCACCAGCTTCATTAATTCGGAATGCACTGCATGTGAGTGTTTCACACCGAAACCTATTTGCTGGCTGGCAATAAGCTATGGGGAAAATGAGGAGGTTCATTTTATTCCCTCAGAAGTAGTAGGAGCTGTAGGAGATGTGTTGGTTAGGTAACTGGAACACAATCTGGCCTTTATTAAGTTTTTTTTTTTTTTTATTACCTTTTACTACAAATGATTTTGGTGCTGAGATTTCCAACAAACACCCAGCTGTTGTCTGCAGGTTGAACTTTTGATTTTATCGCCAGCATTCCATGTATACAGTAGAGTATGGAGAACAGTGATGCGACCTATTAGAAATATCTGTTATATCCATATCTAATTTAAAGGCACTTGCATCCCCAGTTTTTGTAAAAGATTGCAAACTGCAATGTGAATATAATGATAATGATATATCAATATATATATATATATATATATATATATATATATATATATATATATATATATAATTTTTTTTTTTTTTTTTTTTCAATGTTCTTCTGTGGTAAAGACATTGGCATAAGACATTTATTTATAGACACAATTATTTCACAGAACAAGGTGTAACAAGAAACTTTGATGATTTCTTGAATAGCTACTAATGAGCTGCGTACCTTTACCTGCGTGAGCCTACTGTAATGATGTACAAGATGAAGTAAATATCTCTCAAACAAACAAACAAAAAATGTCCTTCAGCACCATATTCCAGTAAGGCAAACATCTCTCTAGGAACCTTTGTCCTGCATCAGCAAAATTATGTTTGAATGACACAAAATGTGGAATAAATTATATTGTATAATGTATGTACAGTATTTCATAGTTGGTTTACATTGTACTAAGACTGAAAGAAAGCCAGTTTCCACCACTGTATAATAAAAAAGGTAATTGCATGTCTTTATATGACATTTTTATATTGACTTTATAACATGCAATTGCAAGTCAGAATTGCAGTCTCCCCCCCCCCCCCCAGAATAACAGAATAACAGAAATTACAAAATAAAAAAGTCAGATTTGTGAGATACAAACTCACTTTTCATTCAGTGGCAGAAATGGGCTTCCGTAGAAAAGGGATTTCTTTGCATGTTTGAAAAGTTTTGCATTCAGACAACATTGTAAAAATGATCCCCATTCACACAAATCAGTAAACAGATTTTAAAAATGATGCATGATTTTTGTATTTTACATAGAGACTATTATGGAGGATTCACGCACTTTGAAAACTGTTCAAAAGTTTGCCTTTTCAAGCATTTTCAAAACACAATTGTCATGTAAATAAGTGGCCAAAACGCATAGTAGGTTTTCTGTTTTTAGCTAAAAACAATGTCTTGTAATCATCCATGAATGTAATGTTTTGCGCAGGTTTTTGTGAGGGTCATCGTTAGGGGTAAGGGACTGGTTGAGCCTTAATCTAATATAAAAACAATGGAAATCTATGCGATCCCCTCACTAAACAAACGGGTGTGTGTGTGTGTGTGTGTGTGTTGTATTATTAAAATAAGCTTCACTGTAGAGATAACTAAGGTGTTTTGACTGGAACTAGGCGGCGACATCCTGCCCAGCCATGTGATTTGAAGACTGTCTGAACTGTAAGAAAATCCTGAGCGTATTCAACGGTTCGGTTTGTGTGGATCTGTTGGACACAATGTTTATTCCAGCCTTTTTCGCGAGATCTCATTGAACAGATGCTGCTACACCTGGATAAGCTTGACCTGACAGATGCCCATAGGATTATAGGTATTAGCTTTCATAGGGAGTGGGTGCGAAATGGAATGTTTGGTTGTAAAAATTGATGTCTCGTAAGTTATTATCAGCTGTAGGCAAGGATTAGTTTAAGCAGACGGATGCTACTTCTTAGTATGTGACACAGATACAGTAGTGATTTACATACTGCTTTGCTGTTCAAGCATCACATTTACAGACCCTGATTGGTTTTTCCTCAAGCTCTACCTGGAAAGTAATTAATTATGCATTTGTCAGGTTTAGCAACATGTGAGGCAACAAAACAAAACGTCTTGTTTTTGTTCAGTCTCCCTCATGACTTTGCCCTCATTCAAATGCTGCAGATTGAATTAGCTGTTTTGGCTTGCCTTCAGAAGCACGTTTGCTAACGTCAAACCTGCCTGCAAAAAATCAAGCCTTTTTCTAAGTTGTTTACCCTGAGGGAACAACTACCTCATTGAGAGTCTAGCACTCTTTTACTCCTAAATACGCAAACATCCTTTGACTTAAGCCCAGATAACAATGCAAATGTATGCCGTTAATTATTCTGCACACAATCGTAACTTTTGCAAAAGCTTGCTTTGATGCTACAGGGACGTTGCTGGAAATAGAAGACCGTGGGAGAAGGGTAAACTTTACAAGATTAAGATTTTTAGTGTCATTTGTGCTGTTGCCGCAAAACCAGAATTAGTAGCAGCACGTGGTGTAAATAGTAATAGCGTGAACCGTGTCTCGGTGGATGACTCCTCGGTTCTGGAGAAGCTGAGCGAGAGATTACCGGCTGTAATACGCACCATGTCTAACTGAAGTAGATGGATTTGTGTCTCTTAATGCTGAGCGCATGGGATCACGTCATTTAAGCCTAGAATGCCACCTTTTATTCCTCATTGCTTTGATTAGTAATGCAGAATGGCTTTGCAAGGAAGATCTGGCATGTAGCACTAAATGTGCCCTTTTAGAGGATTATTATTACGATGCACACAAGCCTTCTACCTTACTGTGTAATTGCGTGTGATGTCCGTTTACATTTATTCATGTAAAAGTTTAATGGTATTTATTTATTTTAACTTTTAATTTGTATCTTGTAATTATTTATATTTATATTTTTATTTTATTTGTTAATATTACTATAATTTTTTTTTATTTTATTCTCAGGTCTACCATTGTTTAGCAACAAGTTGCAGTTCCGTCTGTTGCTAATAGGGGTCTAAAATATTCAGCAATTAAGTTATTTCAAATAAATGCTGTTGTTTTGAGCTATATTTTCATCAAAGAATAATAATAAAAAAAAAGTACCAAAGTTTATACAAAACTACTGAGCAGCACAACTGTTTTCAACATTAATACCGTATTTTCCGGACTATAAGTTGCACTTTTTTTAATAGTTTGGCTGGTCCTGCGACTTATAGTCAGGTGCGACTTATCAAAATTAATTTGACATGAACCGAGAGAAATGAACCAAGGGAAAACATTACCGTCTACAGCCGCGAGAGGGCGCTCTATGCTGCTCAGTGCTCCTGTAGTCTACACTGAAAACATAGAGCGCCCTCTCGTGGCTGTAGACGGTAATGTTTTCTCTTGGTTCTTGGTTCTAAATAAATGCTACTTATATATGTTTTTTTTTTCCTCATCATGACCTATTTTTGGACTGATGCGACTTATACTCAGGTGCGACTTATAGTCCGAAAAATACAGTAATAAAAAAGTTTCTTGATAAACAAAACTGCAATAAATAAAGACTTTTGAACTGTTCATATCAGGGCCTATATGATTTTTATTAAGGTGGGTTACATTTGAATTACATTATATGAGGTAACCATTTTCAGTGCATGCAGTATTTGCAATATATTCATAGCTGAGAGATTGGCAGAGAGATCGCTGCATGCCGTGCTTAACAAAGGCATTTAGCTGCATCTAAAATCACAATATATAATAGCCTTTTGTACATCATTGATCATGATGTAAGCATGAGCAACCGTAGTATACATGTGCATGCGCTCCATCAGCTCTGTGTGTAATCCTCTCTCAGACTCTGTAGGTCCCTGCATGACTTCTCTTTGAGTGTGTGAGTGAGGCGCGTGTGTGTTCGTGTGCACCTTTACCTCAGTTGAAGTCAGTTGTTTCAGTGCTGTTAGAGCTGCATTTCTCAGCTCACTGCTCATCCAGATGGCGCATATCTTTAGCCGGATTCCCGCCTGTCACCTCGCTGTGTCTAACCTCCCTCTTCATGTCTCGCGTGAATGCCTCCTGACGGAGCCTCCCAGGCGTTCTGAACTTCCCTTAATGTGGAAACCCCAATTTCAGTGCCAAGCCAAGAGGCCGTTTAGCTTATCAGAATATTCATGAGGACTAATAGCTTTGTGTGTCTTTGTATTTGTTTAACATACATAGTAGTAGCAGAGTTAATCAGGGCACTTGCTGGAAAAAAGTTTGGAATAATTAAGATTTGTTAAGTACTCTCATATGCTGACCAAGGAAGAATTAAATTGATAAATTGATTGATGAACTTAACTTTTGAATCAATCAATCTATCAATCAATCAATCAATCAATCAATCAATCAATCAATCAATCATAGTTCTACTCAGTAATGAAGCATTCAATTCATCAATTCATCTTTATGGCAATAAAGACATGTATACTGTTTTTCTGAACTTTCATCAAACTGTTCAGAGCAGCAAAAATAAAGAGAAATAAAATAAATTGTAAAATATATTACAATAGAAAACATTTTAAAATAATAATAATAACAATAATAATAATAATAATATAAAATGTTATAATATAGTGGATAAATATACTTGCAAAGTAATGTTTGGAAACATTGAGACTTCATTTTACAGTACCTTTTATTTTCACCAGAAATACAGAGAAATATTACTTTTCTCTTTTAAACTACTATTAAATAACTTTTTTTTTTTTTTTTTTTGCTTCAGTAATAAGCCAATGTTTGTGCACCAGTAAACATATGTTAATAAAGAAACAATTTTCAGCAGTAGTAAAAACAGCAATTTCTTTTCATATTCTACTTCTGTGTTTCCTGTGGTTACCTCATTTGCTTTGGAGGGGCACGACGCTGTGCCAGACAGGATTCTGGAGGACTGTGTCTTTGATAAAGTGCCCATAATAACCGGATCAATTCATTAATTTCCATGGGCTGACTGGCTCATTGGGCAGATTATACCACCCCATCAACTGTTGCCCCACAGCGATGCACAGATGCTCTCTGATCTTACCTGAACCTGGTTTGATATGATGGTCAAAGCAAACTAAAATAATAATAATAATAATAATTAAGGCCACCTCATCTCTGGAGGTTTTTGGAATACTTTTCTCACAAAGCTGGATACATTTCAGCTGTCTACATCATTTTCACTAGCATACTTACATTTGCTAAATAAATAAATAAATTATTCTCTGTAAAGCATATCTTTGTACTGAGTGATCACATGCTGGCTAGAATGACCTTGATGATATATGACAACTTAACATTAGACTATTTCTATTATGTGACATTTCAACCTAGAACAAACTACTTAACCCTCTGGAGTCTAAGGATATTTTTGGGGCCTGGAGAAGTTTTGTCATGCCCTGACATTTGTGTTTTTTTCAGTTTCTTATACACATCTAAATGGCTAAAGTCTAGTCTCACTGCAATTAGCACATACTCGGCTATAATAATATGTGAGCAGCATTTATGTACATGATTGTGTTTTTGAGAAGAAAAAAAAAATATGCGTGGTTAGTGAAAAACTAAATTTATCACTTGAATAAAATTATATTATTTGCATTAGAAGTTTCTAATGCAAATAATACCCCATTTATCACTTGAATAAGGAAAGAAAACACATACAGAACATTGGTTCCCGGGACTTTTGAGAACTGGAGCTTGTAGCCTAGAATATTTCTTTCTAAATTATGTGAAAATCTTCTTGTTTACTCACTTACAGAAAACATTTTCTAATTTTCTAAGACACTTTTTATTGGTAAAAGTCATTTGCGAGTAGGCGTCAACTATCATGAATATCATTGTGATTTACACCTGAGAAGACAAAGACCCGCATAATGAGCTGCATAATGAGCTGCATAATGAGCCTTTCAGTCAGCTTGTCTCTCTGAGAGGGAGGAGTTACAAGAAAGAAAGTGAGGACAAAATAAATTATATGTTTGTAGTTTATTTATAATATATTTAATTATCCCATAACATAATTTAATATGCACTTCTGAGTGCAGTTAAACAGTTTATTAGGAACAAATCAAAGTTGACTTTCAAACTGAATTTTTTTAATCATTACTCCAGTCACACAATCCTTCAGAAATCCTATTACCAATCTTATTTTCTACAAAAAAAAACATTTATTGATAATGATTCTAATAATAAAATAATAACTAAAAAGTCATTTTTATTTTATCTCTTTTTTATATAAATTATTTGATCTTATTTTAGGGTCTTTCTTCATTTACTTTACATTTATGTATTTAGCTGATTATTTTATTCAAAGAAATTTACAATAAGCAACCTTGCAACTACTATTATATGTACCTTGATTATTCAGACAAACACTTTTTATTTCCCCCCCCATTTATTACATTTATACTTGCTATTGTAATGTAATTTGTAATGATAAAATGTAAAAATACTTATAAAGTTTATTGATTGATTGAAGTTCCTAATGCAAATAATATCTGGTAATATTTTGTAATGAGTCTGGGCTAAAATGAAACAGAAATAAACTGTTTTATTTTTAATACCCAGTGTTAACAAATATTCATAATATTTATTACATTAACAAACTGTAATGCTTATTTTTAGTTAATATTAGATAATGCATCAACTAGCATTAACTTTTGTGACTTATTATTTATTATTTATAATAATACTTATAATAATTATTATTAATTGATTTTGAGAGCCTTTGGTTACCATTTCAGAGCATGCTTGAGATAAAATATAAGAGTTGAATTTAGCAATAACAAGATAAAATATTTTTCATTTTATAAAAAAAAAAATGTAATCTCCATCAAAGAATGCTGTTAAATGCAATGCATAATTTGACACGGAAATGACATTTGTTAGAATTATGAATATATAAGCTGTCAGACACTGTAAACTTCAACTTTATTTCACTTCAAGTTTACTTTCAAAGTCCACAGGGAAGAACTGAACTGTCTAGTTGAAGAAACAAGAAATAGACCTCTGAAAGCTTGCAAACAGTTTTGGCAAACTTGAGTGAAGGTTTAGAGAAGTGCACGGTTAGGGGCCTGGGTGTCAAAGATAACCCCAACTCCAAACAACACTGATGCATGATTTGCATACATTTCACCATGCTACCTTCTGCCTATGTCTCAGGATCATGATCGCTGAGCGTGCTTATAGCTCGACAGGGAAATGAAGAAAGAAAGGATTAGTGCAGCTATTGCCCTCGCAAGCGATCTCCAACGGACGCCTGATGATTTAGAGTGCTGTACAGAAGTGCATCAGGAATGTATAGCTAACGCAATTAGCCGGTATCAAAGTGAATTATGAAAATGGCCAGACGCAGGAACAATAACACTTGGTTGCTCATTTCCATAATTTCATAACCTACTCATTCTGGCTCATTCTCCTTCTTCTCTTTAGGGCAGGTCAGCACTTCATTTGGGAAGCTGAAAATTCCACAGTATTTAAGAAGTGTTTTTATATTTTTATATTTTTTTATGCATGTGAACACTTGTCTGATCATTTTTTAATAGATTAATTAAATGGTTTGTCTCAGCGTAGCAGAAGCTTAGCAGAGAAATAGAAAATGTATATATATATATATATATATATATATATATATATATATATATATATATATATATATATAAATAACAATTTCATTAAAATTACATTACAAAATGTATAATAAGGAAAAGTAAAATATAAATAAAAAGTCACTATTTTAATGTTTTTTTTTTTTTTTTTTTGTAAATAGTGTAATGACTAAATTCTGTAAACTCAGAAATCCAGAACTGTTTTTATATAAATGTAATCTTTGTAATCTGTGGATAAACATCTGTATTTGCTATCCCAAAATAAATGGGTGTGCATAAAAACTCTCTTAATTACCTGCATCTTTGAATTTAGCCCAGCTAGTTATTGTTTTTGGATTTAGTCAAACTGAGTCCCTTGGAAATCACACATGAGCAAGCTAACTGTGTCCTCCTGCTGCTAATTTCAGTCATAAATTGGGCTAATCTTGCCATCTGCCTTGCTAGCATAAACATTTTGTGCTTGACAGATCATTTAAAAACTCTAGAGATCTCTAAGATCCTGAACGCCTAGCTTCTGGAGACCAAGCTGTTAGTGTTGAAATTCAGTGAACTGTCCTGGCATCATCACATTTATTTATTCTTAACGTGTTAATATTCATTAACACATTTGACCAGCGGTACATTTGTCTGATTACTTATTTATTAGAAAAACTCATAACTGCCACCTAATTTTCTTAAAGTTTTACTTGAAATTAGTTATTATTTCTAAATGATAAGTTATACGAAAAAAAAAAAAAAAACTTTCACATGAATGGAAATAACACTCCATTTTTTGTCAGGAACCTGAACTAAAATAAAAAGTTCTGAAAAAAAATTAAGTGGAATTTTACCCAGTGACTGATTTAAACGTCTCTCTGATTGGTCTTTGCGTACACGCACTGAGCTGTGATTGGCTAATGTTATAAATACTGTAGAAACCTTTGATGTCATGGCAATAGATCTAAGATGTGATATACATTTATAACACTATACTTTGTATTCAATTACATGGGCATTAAACTACAACAAAAAGAAATATGTCAAATGAATAAGAAAAAAAAGAAAAAGAAAGTGTTAACACTAATTGTTTCTAATGTAATGGCTAAAGGAGGCTAAATTTGACATCTTCTGTTCTGACCAATTTAGTGACATGACATATAGTACAGTGACCCATACTCAGCATTCGTGCTCTGCATTTAACCCATCCAAAGTGCACAGCAGTAGTGAACACACACCTGGAGCAGTGGGCAGCCATTTATGCTGCCACACTGGTGGAGCAGTTGGGGTTCGGTGCCTTACTCAAGCTCACCGGCCCGAGACTCAAACCCACAACCCTAGGGTTAGGAGTCAAACTCTCTAACCACTACGCCATGACTTCCCCAGTAAATTGTTCAATATTTTTTCGCTTTTTGTTAAGTTATAAAAATCACAGTCAAATGGGAACATGGAGTGAATATGGAGTTTATTTCTTCTGTAAGTTAACTTGAGACAAGCAAAACCTAAACTCAGCAGTTTCATCAGTTTTGTCACTTTTTTTTTTTACAAACTGCTGCCATTTGTTTCACATGTCTCTAAAACATACCCAGATGAATTGCTTTCTTATTCTGTGATTTTAAATGGCATTTCTTATTTCCTGTCTTTTTCTGGCATGGTTCATCCTCACCCTCCTCCTCCAGCAGTCCATGCCTGGTACTCCCTCCTCTCTCCATCACAATTTAATGGAAATGATCCAAGTGTTCAGGGCGTTATGCAAATACGTGCTATAGATTTTCTTTTTCATTATAAGTACATTATTAAAATCAGCTCTCCTCTCCCTGTTCCCCTCACCTCCTATTAGAGAGGCCCAAAGTCTCCCTGTTGGCAGTCACCGACTGTCAGCAGTGGGTCCTTGCTGCAGCTAGTGATTTATTGATGTAAGTGGGAAGCTATGAAGCCGACTTTGTGACAGCTCCGAGCTTTTAAAATTGAGCATGTCATCCGGCTGATGAATGACTACAGGTTGAGCTCACCCAGCGGCACAATATGTCAACGTCCACGCTTATGAGGGACCCAGTGGTCCATAGGCGCTTACATCGACGAGGGATATATACGAGGCTCGCCAGTCTGCCTTGTCCCACGTATTTGGACAGATTGTGTTAAATATGAAAGTCCTCGGACAATTGGAGATTTGATCTGATTAAGCACTGACTTGTTTTGAAAGGTCTAAAAATTTGACGGAAAACTAATACTCCTGTTTGATGAAGTTTGATGTTGTCCCATTAAAAAGTATTTTGCACATCAGTAGTATTTTACAGAGCAACACTATCTAAATTACAGTTTCCACTGCCACTGGATCTTTCCAATTAATGAAGGCTGGATATATTTTAAAGTTTATTCATTTATATAGTCTAGTATAAATGAGTATTTCTTGACAGAGTGCTGATGTGTGCATTAATTAGTGACTATATATACAGGTTGAGTGACATGTTATATCAGTAGATAGCAGCAAATGAGTCACTGAATCATTGACAGCCATTGATTCAAGAATGAAACAACCAACTATAAATGAGTCTATCTATCTATCTATCTATCTATCTATCTATCTATCTATCTATCTATCTATCTATCTATCTATCTATCTATCTATCTATCCTTAATGCGACTTGTTGTACATTAACAATTCTGATTAGTTCACAATTAAGGCAAATAAGCTAATTTTAACACTTTGTAGTTGTCAAACCTTAGTGGAACGTGCATTAATGTGATGTACAATAAAATTCATATAGCCTTCTTTTAAGCATGACATAATTGTCCAAATATGTTTTGGGTTCACTATATATATTCACTTAAAGTCTTAACAAACTACTGTCTTTCAATTCATACAGAGACAGCTATATATATATATATATATATATATATATATATATATATATATATATATATATATATATATATATATGTGTGTGTATGTGTGTGTATGTATGTATGTATTATCAACTGTTAATCTAGTGTTTTTCCTTCAAGGAACTGTTCACAGGAACATTAGTTTCTTAATTCTGTCCTCTTTTTTACTCTCTCTCCATTAGCCGTCAGTAATCATAAAGAATCTTAGTTGAAATAGGGCAGAGCTTGACTGGGTCGGTGCCTTCTCACTGTAGGACTAGAATAACAACATTCTATTCCCGGCAGGGGGCCGATCAACAGTGGCATCCATCAGTGTAATAGGAACGCGCCAGGCTTTGCCATTAATTGTGCGGCTGGGCATGCAGAAACACAATTAGAGCAGTGGAAATTAGGCCATGTGTTTAGCAACTTGTAGGGGTCATGCTGGCATTCATATGTCATGTAGCAGGCTGGTGGGATGTTTAGAGTCAGTACGGGGTCTTTCTGCACTTCTTTGACAGTATGTTCAATATGTTTAGCATTAAACTTCTGCTTCTGGTAATGTATGGGTCATAGGATCTGAGTATACATTCTGTTCTCCTACTGCCCACTCACTTCGACTCATTCCACTAGAAGCATTTATTTATGTATTTATTTTGTGTGTGGTCATAGTACTATTTTTGATGTTAGCATGTTTGCCTGTTTTATTTAGGATGGAGAGAGATGGAGGGGACATGAAATTATGGAATATAAGGGCGGAACATAAATTAAGATGGAATTGGCATCAGGGATGAGAAATGTGTCAGTACCTCAATATGAGCAATATTTGAAAGCATGTTTTTTTTTTTTTTTTGTAGTTTTGAATTCCTATTTTGCATTTTTAGATTTTATTTGCAGTATTTTTACATTACCTCTAATTATGCAACATTTTCCACAAATATCATCCCAGTATGCAATTTTCCGTCAAATTTGTGCTTCCAGCTGGCACTATTATTTATTTATAAATGTTTTGAAGAACTTGTATTTTTATTATTAATATTTACTTTATTTTATTTTTAGTATATTTGTATTTGTTTGGTATGTGCTTTTAACATTTGTATTTTTTTTATTATTGTTATTGTTATTGATTACAATAATAATGTAAGTGCTATGCAACATTTCTACTTTTAATTTAATTTAGTTTTCATCAAATATTTATATTATTTATATGCTTTTTTAGGTTTGTTTGTAAAAAAAATATTTTATTTAATATTTAAATTTTTTATTTGCATAGTTTATTTTTAGTATTTCTTTATTTGGTATGTGCTTTTGTAATTTTAATAAGGGTTGTTTTTGCTGTTTATGATTCATTTATTTACTTATTTATTTATTTATTTAGGTTTAATTCATTTTTTTTTCAGATTTTTAGTGTTTAAACTTGGCAACTTTTCTAATTGAATTTTTATTTTTTCATCTAATATATTTTATTCCAGCTTAATTTCGATAAACACATTTCTTGAATCATTTTAGCTATAATTAGCAATAATAACCCTGTTAACTACTAGACTTTATAACTGTATGTAGCACATAGAAGTAAAGAGTCACTTTAGGAATAATAAAATCGAATTAAACTGAACTGACTTGTCTGCTCTAGGTATTTGGATTCTTATTGTACTTGAACCTCTTTGAACTCTGTGTATTTCTGGGTTAGATTCAGTGATTGGGGGCAATCTTCTCAGAAAGTCTTTTCAGATCTCATCAAAAGCATCAGTCCTGTTATTGAGAATCAGTGTGATGGCTCCAGTCAGTAAACAGCTTCTGATGCTAACTGTCTTTGTTCTGTCTTGTTTAGCGACTTGTCGAGATGTAAAATGCAATCTTCAGACGTTTTTTGACTCTTGTCTGTTCATTTAAAGATTTCAACAAGGATGACTACTCCACAACACACTTGACACTTTTGCATGTTGTCTTATTTTAATGCACAGATAATTAAATTGAAATATGTCTCAGAATACAGAAAGAAATGCAGGTTGTCGCTAACTTTTTTGAACAAGGATCCATTTCATATTTTTATAACTGTTTATGAACCTGCAGCTCACTTTTCAGAGATCAGTGGTTTGGTTCAATGGTTAAATGCTTTATTAGGAATATCTATGGAGGAAATGAAAGAGAAACCATGGTAAAATGTGAGTCTGCTGTTGCGTTCATATAGCTTGCACACTACAGAAAGATTCCTTGGACACCCTAGCTATTTGAGATAGACTTCTGGTGTCCACTGACCTTAGCTTGAGATCTGCCTTCCTAACGGCGCTTGAAATCTCTGGAGATTGAAGGTATATTTTTTTCCATGGCTACATAGTGGAGCAGAAACTTCTAAATGAATTCCCTCCAGACCTGAATGGACTCATCTCAACCATTAGGATTCCCTTGAGATTCACCTTGAAGCTTCAAGTCCAAATAATTCCATTTGGACACATTTTAATGTGAGTTGTGTTTCACGCACTGCTTGCTCCAGGTAACTGCTGAACCGCGAATGATCCGTGCTTTTAACTTCCGCCAGGTGTCTTTTATTGTTTCAGTCTGTTGTAGGAGATTTTGAGCCATAATAATGCATAGCAGAGATTCGGAAAGATGGTATTTGGATAAATATAATTGGTCTGATTTATTGTCGGAATGCATCTCAAAGACACCATTCTTTTTTGAAAAATAAATCCTTTGTCACTTTTGATCAATTCAGTATGTATTTTGTGATGAAAAATATAATATATTATTACATGTATTTTCAATTACATGATTTTGTCAAATATTTGGCACATGCATTTATATAGTACAGTATATACATAGACTGTACATTTTAATATATATATATATATATATATTGTAAGGGAAACAGGTCTATTTAGCTCAAAGGGAATCATTTAAGATTTTAAAGGGAATTTGAACAGAATCACTGTTTCACGGCTGGTCAGTGAACGAGCCGTTTAACATCAAATCTGCGCTGGATACTAATATCCAAACTATAGTGAAACACTATCAATTAGCACAGTAACAAGATCGACAGTTTAAGGCATTAACTTGTAAGCACAAAACACAAGATACTTCTCTTTTCAATATGAATAAGGCTTTATTAGATAAATCTAAGACATATAAACTAATCTAACACATAAACGCACGCACACACACATTCACACAAGTTGCAGGAAGATCGAAAGTTAGGGAAAGATGAGTTTAAGAGAATGGAAATATGGAATCCCAAGTTCACAGCAATACGTTAAATTGCATAGACATGAACAACCATCAATCACGTAATTAGCCCTCGCATTGAGTTCCTCAGTGAGGTTAAAATTATATTAGATACACCAGCAAAGGTCACAGTCTGGAGGTAATGTTACTTGCGTCTCCTGTGAAAGAGGGAGCCTCGGTGAAAGGGCTTTCCCGAGGTCGTTGATTGGCTGGAAGTTCAGTCGCTGAAGTGACGTCTTGGGAAGCCCGTGGTTGTTGGGCGTTGGCTGAAAGTGCAGAGTCCTGTGTGGCTGGTTGGAATTGAAACGCGCAGGCGAGGTCGACGTTACAAAACTTAACTCAGAACACGAAACTCTCAAACGGAAAAAGAAAAGAAATAAAGTTTGACGAGACTAGGTTGTGTTCCTTCTCATTGTGACTAAGTAGGCAGGCACGCTGGAACCGCGCTCAAAGAACGGTGATGACTACACAGCATGGCTAGAAGCTAAAAGCTAAAGCTAGGTAGCAAAGCTAAAAGCTAAGAAACAGACATGGCTAATAGCAGAGACTAAAGGCAGACTCTGAAAGCAGACTAAAAAGCATGACTGATAGCACGAGCAAGGCTAGAACTAAAAGCAAGATTTCATGGTGTCCAAAGTATTTAAAGATCCTTATTGGCCACCCCTCAAATGTTGCCTTGACCAATCAGATATGGTCTTGGGTCTGGGGTCATAAATCATTTGTTTATCTTACCAAGCATGTGGTCCGAATTTGCAGGGTCTAATTTTCGGACATGATTCCTATTACCAGATTATGATATATTTTACAAATAAATGATTGTCAGGACAATATCAAGCAAGAAAATATAATCACACCACATATCAAACACGACTATGTACCCTTCAGCTATACCATAGTTATTTAAAAAAAACATACACAATAAGTGATTATAACATGATAGTCAAATGTGTGGGTTACACATAAATGAATATGGAGTGATGCGATGGACTGATTCATTTATGAGTCTTTTTGAGTTCATTCTGGTCCATAGATATGTACAAAAAGCAGTTTCTTTGCCCTTCTCATGACAAAGACTTTTGTGGAGACAAAATCCCTTCCCCCTTTAGGAATTTCAGTCTGGTTCTGCTAGGTGGGGGGGGGTTGGGAGTCAATGAAAGTGTGCAGTTCTCTCATGGGTTTTCATGTGATGTCCAGCGTTGCATTTCAATTATGCACAACAAATTTGACAATCTCTTCTTCGAATTGAAATTGTAAATAATTGCTCTAGTGGTGTTCATGTTGAAAGCTGTTGTGTGAACAAGTTGGTTGGTCATCTTGTTTGGTTCTTGTGGCACTCGAACTGATTTACGACTTCCTGAGGATTCAGCTCTCGTGTTTCAATGCACACAGCTTTTAGACTCTTTAATTTGTCTGGTTCGACTCATTTCTGTTACATATATCCCCCTTTCGATCGGCGAGGTGTTTAGGTGAAGACATCGTCGATCGCTGGAGAAACAAAGGCAGAAGAAGCAGACAAACACAGCAAACAGCAAGACAACACCTCCATGACAGTTACTGTACTGGTGCAGGCATCAGGTTATTTAGGTACACATGGTTAAGTTCAATTAGTCAATGCAGTTTAGCAAATTGAGGATAGTTTAGATCGTCTTGGAAATTGTTTTTATTTTGATTCATCAATCAAATTTGTGGTTAACTTTGTTTGGTTCTTCTAGGTTGTCTTACTTTACACATTTACCATTAGTTTTCTAGTAATTTCATTTCCAATTCAATGAATTGACCTATCACGCATGGAGCTCTCTGGCTTCCATTCAGTTTAGAGTGGCTGGCGGATATTAGGTGTTGCGAGTCAATCCTAATATCAGACCTTCGACCCTTGCAGGGTGTCTAGGCATTTCACCTACTCAGGAAAGAGGGGAAGGAGAAGGATAGGTAAAAGAAGAACAAAACAAAACAAAGCTGCTGTGGGTTTTCCTAGCATGGGTTGCAACTACGAGCTAGGATGTCAGGTGCAGCTAGTGTGTCATGAACCTTAACTTAGTGTCAGGTGTTCTACCTATTGTGAGGATGGCTGCACGTTTCTTCATGGTGGGTATGTGTAACTTTGTTACACTAAAAGTTGGGTATTCTACCTGTGGGAAGAATATGTTTGTTGAATGTGTTATCAGTAGATGTGTTTACCTCTGGGTGTAGGTAATGTTGTATGTGTTACTGGTGTAGTGCATGTGTGGTCAGATCTGTTCAAGTCTGTGTTGTCTCCCCCTTTTTCTAGCATGTCACTGAAGACTGGCTCTCAGCATCCTTGGCTTGGATGAGGGCGTGTCCATGGTCTAATGAGGGGTCCGTCCAGCAAGGCAGGAAGTTCTTTAGCAGACAGTCGGAGGCAGTTTGGCATGGCTGTGTGAAGCTGGGTTGCAAAACTTTGTCTCCTATGTTGCATTCTTCTTGTGATGCCTTCTGACTGTAGCAGACTTTCTGACCTTCTGTGCTCTGGTGGTTGCTGTTGCACAGACAGGGAATGTGGTACTTGGAGTTGGAGTTCATTTGACAGTTTGTTAGTGACTGAGGTGATGTCCTTTAGTACCTCAGATTTTTCATCAACAGTTGGCCGTGAAAGACTTGTTCGTTCTGGGTCGTTGTTGAACAGATGCTTGTCATCTCTGATGTGGTGCACCAGGTGATCACCGGCCTTCCGTTCTGTCGCTGGTCACAGCGAGCACGACTCAGCTTTGTGGTCATATGCATGTAAATTGTCTTGAAAGAACCTCTCAGTCGTTTCATGACTTGTTCCATGTCTTCTGATGGTAAGCTGTCATGTTCTTGTGCATACTCAGCACTGTGCATGTTTGAGTGGTGCTGAGGTGGGTTTTGTTGTCGCTTACCCACACGAGTTGCTCTTGGATGAGTCAGGTGATTACCTTTGGATATCTGGTTAGGTTTCCAGATGTTCTTATCCTTTTGGTTTCTTGAGAAGCGTGGCTGGTCCCATCGATTTTTCCAGCAGTTGGGCTGAAAGCGGTCGTGGATATGGGCGTCACGTTCTCTGTGCTCTTGATGGAAGACTCTGGTGTTGTGATGCCACTGGGTGTCGTCCAGTGCAAGGCTTGAGTCTTTGTTGACAGAGTTCAAGAGTGTGGAGGTTCTGTTACCTTTCTTTGAGGCCAACTTCTGCTTGTTATAGGCCTTCTGTGTTAGGTCACGCAACTGTTGGATGGTCATGGAGTTCGGACAGGCCATGACACCTAGATGGTGACTGACTCCAGGGTGCAGATTCTTTAGGAAGAGGGTTTTGAAGTTCACATCCTCTTCAAGGTCAGGGTTGTTTGTGTGCACCAAAGTAGGCTTGTCGGAGTCGGTTGTAGTAAGCTTGTGGAGTCTCTTGACACCTTGTTTGGTTTCCAAGGCAGTTAACAGTCCATGTTCAGACTCTGGGTCTGTAAACTCTTTAATCAGGACCTCACGAAGTCGCTGGTAGTTTGACTTGGTTTTGACTGGGCTGTCGATCTAGAAAGTTTCGTACCTCGGGACTGACGTGGCTCTAAGGAGGTATAACCAGTCTCTGTCAGTCACATGAGGTCTCACTTCCAGGTGAAATTCGATATCTCGCAGGTAAGCTTGGATGTCGGGCCCTCTGTGGAGTTCGGATTGAACCTGCTGATGTTTTCAGACAGCTTGTTGAGGTCTTTGATGGTCATCCCGTGTGCAGCTTCAAGTCTTGGACGGGAGTTTTCTTCGTTGGCAGGAAAGGGTTGTGTGGCGAAGGCAGGTGAGGTTTTGGTTGTGGCCCTTCGCTCCTTTCGTCATATGCCAATTCTTGACGTGGGACTCTGCTCTGCTCAGCAGTGATGAGGCTAAGAGAGGTTTTCTCTTTCCTTGGCTCTTGTTTGTGCTTGTAAGCATATTGGAGTCTTTTCTGACCATGTAGAGCTCATCGTTGGTATCGTCTAGTTGTTGGGTCAGATTGTCCGTTTCAGTTCTGTACCTTTCAAGGTGGTCTTTCAAAGCACTGATTTCAGAATT